>NW_013668471.1:53001-55011 GCF_000517525.1 Limulus polyphemus | reverse complement strand
GTTTTTCAAAGGGGTGATTTTTATGGCCTCCGTTTGGTTTCATTACGATCCTTACTATTAAGTACTACTGTACGTAATGATATGTAGGTTATAGATTATAACACTTACTCTGAAAAATTATATAATGTGATATAGAATTTTTTTATTTTTGCTTTGTTTTAAAAAATCTGTATATTTACCCCGATTTATTAATTTTATTGTATAAATTGTAGTTTACATATATAGATACATAAGAAATGTTACTGTTACAGAAGAAGATTATCACAAGATATATTTTCAGGTAATCTATTGTTTGTCTTGATTTTATAAAGCCTTTTTGGATTTCTGGTAGCTTATCTGATTTCTAAGAAGGTAAGAAGATGGCATTGATTATAGAAGTTTTTGTATGCAACTAATGAGACTAACAGATCTGTAGCTATCAGTTTATCCATTGGGTTTCTCATTTTATAAAATATCAAAATATTAAGCTGCTTTCAAGAGCATGGTATATGGCCTGATGGTAATTATAAGTTAACGAGTCGAGGTACCTGTCCTTTTTCAGGGTTATGAACTTATAAAAATGTGGATGCTATGATGAGTAACACAATAATCCTAACTTTCACACAATTGATTTATAACATATTCTACAATATTCATTATTACCTCACCAAAAGCTTTGTATAAGCTTTAAGAACTCATTATGTATATACTTAAAACATGGTATACGCTGCGCGATTGGCAGGGTGACTTTGTACTAAGAGGTAGTGGCAGTTGGGGTGCTTTCTTTTACTCGCTTTCAACATCCACCTCTTAATGACTTTTCACACTGTTACAGGTTATTAATTAATTGATGGTCATTAGTTGCAGATGTTGTAAGGTCACGGGTCAAAGTAGGAAGTGTGTATAACTCAATAAATGGCTCTTCATGTCAGTGTTGTGGTGGCTGTTGTAGTATAAACATCATCTGAGTTTAGGTATTGCAGTAATGGTGGCCATTTTTTTTTCATTGCATTACTCCAAAGAGAGTGCAAGTGTGCACTCTGATACATACAAGATATTTAAGTTCCCTTCCACCATGCTGTATGTTGTGTTATAGAAAATTTAATAGTTTTTTTTTGTGTGTGTGTAAGGATGTGACACCGTTTATGAATGTAGTTAATGTTAACTTACTTCAAAGATAATAAATTCTCAATAACAGCAATAATTTTGGTTTTTAAGAAGTAATGAGCACCAGTGGAGTAAATCATGTAGGTCTTACTACTCACCAGCCTACTGTGTGACTGGCTTTTGACATACTGCATATGTTTTCACATTATGAGGGTATTAATAATTTTAACATTCACTTTATACATACATCTGACTTTTAAATGTCATGAAGGAGAAACTACTGAGCAATTGGTTCAAACCATTATTGACATAAATTGACATTTAAAATGGGAAATTAAGGGAAAAAATTAGCGCATGTATGCCAGATTAAAAAAACAAAAACAAATTCTTCAGGTGGATATTTTTTGTAATATTTCAGTAATGCCACTAAAACTTTCTTTACATTAGCATGTAAGCTCTACAAGGCAGGCTTTGACCTTAACTATTGAAGCAATTAGCAAATGGCTGCTAATTATATTTTCTATCCACTGACAGATCCAAAACTGCTGCTAGCAACAACATTATTATTTTCTAAAATGAACTGTAACTGTCATAATTAGTTATGTATTTAATAAGTTTATGTGTTCAAATTCAATGACGAGGAACCCACTTAGAAACTAATAATGCTTGGAGACAGCTTGAATGGGTAATGAAGAAAAACTTTAATAGAAGTTTAACATAACAGCAAATGTACAACATTGCATCAAGGTTTTGTCATCATGAGGTACAAGTAGTTTACACTGACACAGATTCATAGAACACAATAAAAAAAACATCCCATGTTTTTCACCATTTCAACTCAAAAAATCATAGTATATCTATTAAAAACACAGTAATTTTAAACAAAGAACCAAACATAAACAAACTAAAAAATCAAGGAATCCA
>NW_013668471.1:47771-52851 GCF_000517525.1 Limulus polyphemus | reverse complement strand
TTGTTTTTGGCGATTAATATTCGCGTACAGAATCGATTTTTAATCATCGGTGACAATTCTGTCCAAAAATGTTTCACGCGAATTACGCGCCAGAAGAAACGTTCACACATTGGAAACGATGATCATCGGAGAGTTCGTGAGGCACCCAAACACCTTTTTTATGGAGTCTTCCCATATTTCTTAGATGTTTACGTATTGTTTCATGAGAGACATGAAATTTCAGGGCCATTGCCTTGGGTTAGACTCAACAAGTGTCTACAGAGCATCAATATCTATTCCAATATGTCGGCCCCTGCCATCACAGTTTTTAAGGCTAAAGTCACCTGAACGAAATTTGTTGAACCATCATTGACACTTACAAACGTTCAAAACATTTCCATAAACTTCTTTGATATTCTTTGTGACTACACAGGCATTGTTTCCCTTCTTGTTTTCAAACAGCATTACATGCCGAATTGCACACGATGAGACACACTATCACTATAAAGGGATTAGAGTATACTAAACTTTACACATTATATAGGCTACACTAATGTGATGTTTAGGCAGTTCGTTTAACTATTATACATGATGTACGTTTTTTAGGGAGTGGTTAATGAAAGTGTTGATCCCTGGGTAATTTTCTAAAGTTCAATGAGATCCCCTCCTACCATCTTTTCTGAAAAAAAAAATAAGTGGAGAGATTTTAACCTTTTTTGTGTAAAATATCCCTGTCATTCCTAGAATCATCTTATTAGCTCTTCCCTGAACCTTTTCCAATGAGTCAATATCTTTTCTTGGATAAGGAAACTAAAATTAACTGAGAAATCTTGGGTTTGATCATTTTCGCTTAAATGATATTATTGATAATATTGAATTGCTTAATATAAGTTAAAGAGAATGTGACAACTTTTTTTTCAGATTGTTTATGGAATCAATATTCAAATGTCCTGTGAACACACAGCATTTGAAAACCACTGGTCCAAGAAGTAAAAGTTTCAGTCTCAGATGTTGGATTACCATTTCATTGCAGTCTGTTATTGCTTTAAATATTAGTCTATATGAAGTCTAAGTGAAGTAACCGGTTAATAAGGTTTAAACATGACTGGAAAGTATGAATAATGGTCTTAATGCTTTATAAAACAGTCCAACTTTATTAAATAGAAAGTTGGACTTCTTTTTTTCTAAAGTAGTAATGAAGGTATTTTATAACAATATTATAGTAATTACAAAAGTTTTTGTTTTCACATATGTTTAAACTCATTAATAAAGTTGTGGATAAATTTGTTCTTAAGTATGCTTTATACAAACATGCAAAACAAATTTCCTTGTTATAAAGTTTGGATAGTGAAATGAAAAATTACCATTGAGGTAATGTAGCTACTTGTAGAAGAAGTACATTCATTATGGTTAATGTAGTGAGTTTTATTAATTTATGGTAATTTGGAAATGACACAAGTGGAAGCTATAGGTCATTTCAATATTTAAAATTAATTATTATCCACAATGTATCTTCTAAGTAATAATATATCATTTGAAATATTTTAGGTTGGTATTATTTTGGTTAGAAGAAATGCATTTATCTTTTTTTTATTATTATTTTACTAGGTGTGTGCAGAAGAAGGACACTGTGTTTGGTATGGAACGTGTGGACAAAATGAATTTGGACAAGATCTTCCATGTCGTTATGATGGACCTCCTAAGCCACTGAGTGACAATGAGACAGTTGCTGCTTTAAAGAAAATCTGTCCTGAATTAGTCCCAGGTGAGGAATTTTGAAACTATTTTCGTTATTTATTTAACTCCCATCATAAGGTTACACAAATTAATACATTGTCAGAAATGTTTTGTATTATAAGTTGGACATAAAGAAAGGTTTTTTGGAATCAAGTCTTAATTTGAAAATGTTAGGTTGGACTGTTTGTTTCTCCAGTTTCTAGTGAAAAATCAGCTTTTTATATGATCTTCTAATACAAATTTTTGAGCATTTTTATGGTTTCCATTTTATACTGTTTCTTGTTATTTTAAAAAAGGTTTGCAAATTTCACATTTTAAAATTTATCTGGAATATAAATACATGTCAAAATGATCCAGAGTATTGCAGAAACATTTTAGTTAGCACATGAAACTTATAGAACATATCTACCTTAGATTTATTTATACGGATGATTTAATTATTTTTATGCCTTTATTGCAAAGGTTAATACTGTCAAAACATTTTCTTGACAGATGGAGAAGATGAGCCATTTGTTTGTTGTAACAAAAATCAGATCGAAAACCTCATTTTGAACATGAGGACCCCTGAGACCCTTGGCTTTGGTAGATGCCCATCATGCATGAGGAATTTTCAAAAGAACTTTTGTCAGTCAACCTGCTCACCACAACAGAACATGTTTTTGAAAGTGATCAGTTCTGTGAAAGATGATGAAAAGGGAGAGAGAGTAACTGGTCTTCAGTATTTCATGTCCAAGAGGTATTAAGTACTTATCATTATGAAAAATTGAGTACATGGTTTGTTAATTAAGTAGGGTTAGTCAAAGATAGTGTACCAGAGTGTATAAGTAAAGCATAATGATTCTGTATCAATTCTTTTCATATTAATAAATCACCAACACTGCTGTTTCTATGGGCCTGGAAACTTCCCAAAATATGATAAAGTATATGTTTTAAAAAGTGTGGTAATTCAAGGATAACTTGAGTATAGAACTCCATAAGAGATTCAAGGATTTAGTATGTGGAAGACCAGGTGTAATAACTTGTAAGTGGAATAAAGATAAGACACAGTGTGAAGATGAAATAAATAGTACTGTTTACTGAAGAAAAACTGAATATGAAAACCTAAAAAGATGTAAAATGTTGAAGAAATTAAACTGTACTTAATGAAAGTTATGTAAATATAAACTTTACTGAAAATGGAATTAAACAACACCTGATCAGCAGATGCTGTTAGAAAATCAGTGATATGACTCCACAGTGATTAATGGCTCTCTCAAGATTCAAAATGAATTTGTTTGGAAATTTAATAACTGTATTCACCTTCATGTTCTTTCTGTGTCTGGAAAATTACAAGAATTGAGAAGCATCTCTGCTCCATGTGACAGTCATGTATGTAAGGTAAAGTAGGACATAATACAACTATCTCAAGAAACAAAAATTAGTCTTATGATTGAACTTGCTACAGAAAATAACACCAAGGACTGACTTTAGCATGTGACTTAGGATGTTCCAGATTCTATAGGAAAGTAAAAAATGTGGTATATGTGGTAAATATAGTTTTTGCTTTAGGTCACTAGCATTTTTCATACAATTTCTAGTTATCTTTTATAGTTTCAGTTTTGAGAATGTTGGAATATTGCTAAAAACTTATAAAAAAAATATCTAATGAAATATGTTCAAAAAGTTTGTTTATTAAGTGATTTTTTTTTCAGTCATACAAGTTACATTTTTTCAAGAATGGTGCCACATTTTGTAATAAAATTTATGAATTCTGACAATATTTCTTTTATTTGTTGAGAAACACACAAGGGCACAGAAACTTTAAGTACTTAGCTAAAATTTGTTAAATTGGTCATTTGTTCTTCTTCAAGACTTGGTATTGTAAATTATTAATAAAAGGTGACATGCTAGTTAAATACACCTCGTGTATTAGGAGGAATGTAGATGTGGCCCTGGAGTAGCAGTTGTGTGAGAAGTTAAAACTCCAAAGCTGATTCATTCAAACATAATTTAACATTATTGTTTTGTTAATGGCTGTGTCAAGGAAAAAAAAGAACCTCAAAAGATTAGATGAAACATATATCTTACAAATAAGTCAGTTATAAGTAATAAAAAGTCTCTTCTTTCTTCTGATAGGTTTGCTGATGGGCTTTTCACATCATGTAAAGATGTACAAGGCCTCACCCCAGGATCCCCATTGTTAGAGTTGATGTGTGGCATTTGGGGATCGGAGTGCACTGCTCAACGATGGTTAGACTTCATGGGGACAACACCTTCTGCAGGAGGGTTTTCTCCATTTCAGATTCTGTTTAACATAACAGAGGAGTCTACTATTAACCTGGATGGTCAAACTTTCAAACCTATGAGTGAGCCCACGTTAAAGTAAGAGCTATTCTGTTGTAGTCAGCTTATTTTAAATTGAGCTTAAGAATAAATATAAATGTTGTATTATAGTCACATCTTAGTGTAAGAATCAAAAAATTATTTGTTGCAAATTTAAGGAAAAATATATAGTAATGAATATTAAATTCATTTAACCCTCAAATTACTGACTTGTTTTATACCAGTTTGTTACAGGTGAGGTTCCTATATTGCATCATGTTTCACTTTTTTTCTTTGTTATATTACTCAATGTAAAGAGCTGACCAAAAATCTTGGGAACACACTGATTTTGTATGTAAAGTGGGAAATCCCAGCAGCAATTAGCAAGAGTAATTAAAATGTTGATACTATTTTGTGTGTGTTTGTGACTCATGTTAGTAGGAACCATGTAATCAATAGTCCTGGACTCACAAGCAATATGGTGTTTCAATAATTTAGAGAAATATGCTCACAAACAGGGGTAAAGTTGAAGTCTATATATTTGGGAGGTGGATGACTGAGTTTTGCTGACAAAATGGGCATTGCAGGAGGGTGGACAGTAATCTGAACATGTCTTTTTGTTTTATTTACATATTATGTTCAAAGGGCTTAACACTGAAAATCAGGTTTTGATACCCGTGATTGGCAGGTCATAGGTAGCTCATTGTGTTGCTTTATGCTTAACTTTCTTCGCTACACAATTTTTGTGATTGTTTCATGCTTTGTATTTCTCCCATGTGTTTATGTGAATAGTTTATTTATTTATTTCCTATACTGTCTATGTACATTTTGTTTTAATTTGTTTTTCACCAATTTTTTCTTAATATCTATATACAAGCTGAAATACCCGTCAACTGACAGGGAATGTTTAAACTTGATTAAAACAATTTAAGTTTAACAGCAATCAGCTATTTCAAAGTAATAACTTGAATATAAACTTTAGCTTAAATTTTAAAATTGTAACAAAGCTTCTTCAATAAACAAACATTTGCAATTTAGCTTTCCATCTACCAAACAAATAAAA
>NW_013668471.1:46583-47750 GCF_000517525.1 Limulus polyphemus | reverse complement strand
AAACTTGTATTAAAACAATTTAAGTTTAACAGCAATCAGCTATTTCAAAGTAATAACTTGAATATAAACTTTAGCTTAATTTTAAAATTGTAACAAAGCTTCTTCATAAACAACATTTGCAATTTGCTTTCCATCTACCAACAAATAAAAGATTTTGAGGTGACCCCACCCTTGAACACACTACATCTGATTCACCATGAGAAAAGCATAGTTGTTTGAGAAACAATCCAGCAACTTTCATATTTTGACCTTGAATCCCTTTAGAATATTCAACATTGTCTAAAATGTCAACTTGCCAAGATATCTAAACTATATAAAAGCCAGTGTGTTACATCACGCTTGATTTCTTAAAATAGGAGTCATAAAAGCCAAAATGCATTTTTCCAGATAGAACAGTTTGATTACTGCTCATTATGATTTTAGTGATAGGGGTGCAAGGGGACCATAAAGGGGGTGGTGCTTTGAAACCTTAAGTGTAGTGAGTGCTGGTATAATAAGCCTAAAATAAATACATAGTGTGGGATCACCTAGCTTTCAGCCAAATGTATAAAATTTATCATGAAAGTAAAAACATCAATTCAATTTCAAACTTAAATTATTTCTAAATTAAGCTATTTTCTGTTATATCACTAATGTTTTTAATCATAAAAAAAAACCTCCTTAATCAATGGATACTCTAACTTAAGAAATCAACAAATGTTTCCAATTTTGTTTTCGTGCATTTCATTTTATACTTTCAGTACATAGACTAACAACAGTATTAGGTTATACCTTTGTTGTTAAGCAACGTGACATAAAAGCCATTGTTGGAATGTAGTGTTACCAAAACACACTGGCTTTTCTATATATCAGAAATTGTTAATCTAACCGATTTTTATTAATAATTATTCTATGAATACGCCACAAATTCATTTCATGTATAATCTTAATTTTGATTGGCTCACAAAGGAATTTATTGACGTTTGACTGCCTCGACTGCACTTTTCTGCCTTTTTGTTGGTCAAGCTTGATTTCGCAAAATGTATTTGTTTCAGTTAGCTATGAAATGTGAGGTTATTGTATACTATGGGGTGGTAGTACTTGCCACATCATTTTTGACAGGTTGTACGCTAGTTCCCCATATTAATAGTATTTACATAAAAATTCTAGAGACTGCCAAGGCACACG
>NW_013668471.1:40851-46562 GCF_000517525.1 Limulus polyphemus | reverse complement strand
TTTTAATAACTTTCTAGTACTAATAGAACTAACAACTAGTAATTAGGTTATTACCTTTGTTTGTTAAGACAACGGTGACAATAAAAGACCTATTGTTGGTAATGTAGTGTTACCAAAACACACTGGCTTTTCTATATATTAGAAATTGTTAATCTGACCGATTTTTATTAATAATTATTCTATGAATACGCCACAAATTCATTTCATGAATAATCTTAATTTTGATTGGCTCACAAAAGAATTTATCGACGTTTGACTGCCTCGACTGCACTTTTCTGCCTTTTTGTTGGTCAAGCTTGATTTCGCAAAATGTATTTGTGTCAGTTAGCTATGAAATGTGAGGTTATTGTATACTATGGGGTGGTAGTACTTGCCACATCATTTTTGACAGGTTGTACGCTAGTTCCCCATATTTAATAGTATTTACATACAAATTTTGGTTGGGATTGGCCCAATAGGCTTGGGGGGCATTAGGGCACAAACAAACACACATTTTGGCTATATATATATATATATGGATAGTTGCTTTCATTCATTGTCTACATAGTATACAATAGTATGTTAGCTTGCATTTTTGTGCATTTACGTATATATTTATTTTTTATTCTCATCCTTTGTTGCTTGTGTATAGTGGATCACAAACTTTTCCTGTAATTAAACATAGAAAATGTGTATCAAAGCAAATATAATATGTAAGTATAAAAATGACTTCTTGTTTTGGCAAAGCTTTATAATGATAGAAATGAATGAAATAGCATTTGAAACAAGTATGATACACAAAATGTAAATCTTTTTAATTTTATCTTCATAGTTATCTAACTATTTCAACTTTTGAAGTTTCTTTCACTTAGTTGTTCTGGTCTTGGCATTTACACTTATGTTCTGGGAATATTCCAGATGTTCTGAAGCTGCATATTTGGGTGGTTATGCTTGTTCATGCCGAGACTGTAAAGATTCTTGCTCCGTAGAAACATTAACATTTACAGTCCCTGAAGAGAAGGAACCTTGGCAGATAGGTGAACAAGATGGAATGGTTGTTCTGATGAGCATAGTTTTTGCTGTTTTAGCCCTGGTCATCACTGTTGGATATGTTTGCACATGCACCAAGGAGCAAGACATTTTACGTTAGTATATAAAAGTCAGTAGCTTGTCAAGTATAAAAAAGGGTCAGCTTGTTGTTAGTCAGTTTCAATTTAAACATCACTTACTACAACATAATTCCTATATACAATATATTTAATACAAAGTATGGCCTATTCTTATATTTTTGCCAATGTTTTGCCTCAAGAGACACATTATCTCTTTAATGTTAAATATTGGTTTGATTTTTGTTTTTCAGAATATTCTGGTGCAAGATGAATATCCATAAAATAAAATTAATCATAGGTGTTAACATCCAGTGCTCATAAAAATGCTACCTCATTTTTTTAAAATAAGTTTTGGAGTCATTTCTCTTAAGTATCTTAGTATTGACTACTAAGTTTCTTAGAAGAATATATTTTTTCTTACTAGGTGGTATTCAGGAAATGACTACTGTACACACTCCCCGAAGACTTGCTAATTTAAATCCTCATGGTATTACAGCAACAGGTGTGGATCTGGGCTCTCTTGAAGAAGTGGAACCTCTCAGATCAAAACGATCAAGTACAGAACACTTGTTTTTATACTACAGTATCTTTTGTTTTTACAACAAATTGCTTGTTTTTTGGTTGTAATCGTAGCTAATGTTATTCTAAACACTTATTCTGATCTCATGTTTTGGTGAATTTATATTGTAAAACAAAATTCCAATTATATATTAAAGTTAATACTTATTAGAAAAAACTGTTCTGGTTGAGTACCAGGTGACAGTCTCAGAGGTTGTGCAGACAGATGCTGACCCTATATATGAAGACTGGCTGCCTTGCAGGAGGTAGTAGAGAGTTCCTTTGCTGATGGTACCATTTGTCTTCTGCCTATATGTTGTTCTATTGATTCTTCATGGTTGGTAAAGTTGAGTTGTCTGTCAAAGGTTACCCCAAGGTACTTCATTGTTTCTTCCAGAGGGATAGCCATTCCCATGAAAAATGGTGATGATTTGTCTCATCAGCATGCCTGTAGTTAAGTGTGCAGAACAAAGCTGTTGCTTTAGCAAGATTGATTACCCATTCCTATGTCATTACAATTATTTATTAGACTCCGATATACCCTAGAATGTTAGCACAAAGCATCTAGTTGAACTGACTTGGTGGGCTAAATCCATAGTGTAGATGTTGAAGAGTAATGGTGAGAGTGCAACCAATGTTGATGCTGATCCACAATGGTTGCCAGTATCCATGCTTCATGATGCATCTTTTGATAGTTTGTACTGCTATGACCCATATTTTACATGTTACACTGATACCTGTTTTGAACATTTTTAAGCAAGAATAGGCAGTTGGTCTTTACTGTAGGCGTCTCCCAGATCCAAAGTTACTGTCAAGGTGTTCCAACCAGCTTCAAAGCCTTCCCATGTAGAACTGTGCAATTTAATCAATTACCTATGAGCAGCAATGACATCACTTTATATCACATAAACTAACTGATTAATCAAAATTAGCATTTCTGATTATTACTTTTATTTCATCTGTTAATCATAATTATGATTAAATCAGTTGTTAAAAAATAATCAACTAATTGAAATTAATGTTTTTGATTATTGCTGTTTTCAATCATTTCAACAGTCAACTAATTGAAATTTTGATTATCACAAAATTAATCAATCTAAATTAGGGTTTCCTATTATTACTAATTTTGACTATTCCGAATCACCAAGTAATCGATATATTGTTATTATGTTTATTGTTAAGCACAAAGCTATAATTATTTTTTTAATCAAATTTGTTCATCGTTGATGAATCGAGGGGTGGGGCTATCTTTCATTGTAACTAATCTTCAACTTCTGACTAGAGAGAAGGAAAATGTCTTGCAATTCCAACCACCAAATGCTTTAACATAGTTAAAGGAACACTGTGCTAATCAATTGATCAAATGTAATCATTTAACAAGCTTGTTGATTAATTGATTAGCAAACAACATTAATCAACCAGCTCTGTTCCAAAATATCAGATATGAATTCAGCAGTATTGAATTTCAGTTTCTATTCCACTGCAATAACTACCCAATGATGCTGATAGGCAAGCTTTATAGCTACAGCCTTCTCTAGGATCTTGCCAGTGATGTTTTGCAAGATGATACTGTAAAACTAACTTCTGTGTAAGCTTTATAAAGGAGGAGATTTTTACACCATCTGGACCTGGAGCTCCATCTTTAGATGATATTGCTATATGTATTTTGTCAAATTTAACAATGACTTCCACATCTGCATGTAGTGGTAGCTAAGAACAAGAATTGCAGTACCATGAGCCTTTCCTGCATTGGTTAATATATATAAGTGCATGAAGGCCTTATCTTGGTATGCATCTGTATGGAGTGGAATACTGTCATCGTCATAAAAGACAAGCAAAAGCACCTGTCCCCAGTGATGGGAAAATTTTAAGTTAATCTATCAAATTAAATTATTTCATGGACTTTAAAAAGTTAATTGTGTTGCACTCTTGGTTTCACTCAGAGCCAAAGCTCTTAGCTACTTATACTGCACACTGCAAAAAGTGATTGTTGACCACTTAAGTCATGCTAAGAGCAACTCATTAATAACATATGGTAAATCTACATTTTTATTTTTTAAGTCACATCACATTTTGAATTGTGAATGATAGTGTGATAAATTTCTAACAAGTTAGTGTAGAATATCCTGCTTGCAAAATAAAATTTGCAATCAACATTATTCAATCCTGTTCCCCCATCATTTCAAAAGTGAATGTTGAGCCTTGCCTGCTTACGCAGCTTTTCAAACGTGGTGCGGGAAACTGCTGCAATAAACAGTAGACAAACGAATGCTCAGACAGACACCACAGCTTGCAGTATATACAAGATTGACATTGCCATATTTTTGGTGCTATGCAATCAGAAAGACTGTTCCTGTGAGATCAGTCTTGCTGCATATTTTATTCCATTTCATATCATGTGCTTTGAAAGCTGATCACTTGTAGAGAGCACAGGTTCTATTCATGCAATCCTTTCCTCCTCTGCATTGGCTTGGTCATGAAATATTTGCAGCACTCGGCCTGGGCTTAATTGCATGCTTTCAAAGCTTTATCATTATCAATATTTTACCAGTATGGAGGTGTTTGTCTTGCAGTAGGTATTGATTTGGGTTTTTTGGATGGTGGAGAGGTTTTGAGGGTATGACTGCAGCCTGAAGATTTGACATCCTTGTATGGATTTCTAGGTTGTTATTGTATGCTACTCTATCTTCCAGTCTTCATGTACTGTGTACTCATACACAGCAGACATTATGTACCCTATGTCCAGTGCTCCATATAAACTTTTTATGTAATGAGTATTTTGCTGTGTCTGTGTTTACTAGGTGCTTGCTCATTTTAATTCTGAGGCAATACAGCAGAAACTTCAATACAGTTAACACTTTCTTGACATTGACCAATAAAATAAAGACTGGTATAATTTTAGTTGAACAGTTACTCCAAACTACAGTTGGTAGTGACTGTATAACTCAGTTTTTGAATTTTTCTTTTTGTTGCTAAAACTGTGAATGATGTAGAGGCTTAATCTGTTCCATTATGTGCCACTCCCTCTCCAGCATAGTAGTTTTACTAAATCAAGGCTCTTTTAGTACTGCTTAGGAGAGCAAACCAAAGAGAATAATCTACCATGCATTGTGTTTGTGATATTACAAATAAAGGTTTATTTGTTTGTTGTTTTTTTGAACAGGTGGATATGCACATATACATAAATGATGTATGGACTGGCAAATAGTATGTGTTTGTGTGTAAAATTTTTCCTCCTCAGTGGCACAGCAGTATATGTGAGGAGTTGCAACACTAGAAAGTGGGTTTCGATACTTGTGGTGGGTGGAGCACAGATAGCCCACTGTGTAGATTTTTGTTTAATTACAAACAAACACAATTTTTATTTCTGATTAATTTTGTATCTCAAAAAATGTATTTAAAAGGTTACATATCTTATCTGGAGCATTGCCCTATGCCACATAGATGACACTAAAGGTGAGGTTAGAAAGAGCAAGGTTTATACAGCAGTCTCTCTCATATTGTTGCTCAGTGGATTTTTTTGATTCATCTAAGTTTAGCAGTATAATGTTGGTGACTGTACTGTGGAAAGCTTAATGCAAACCTTTGCTTTAAGTTTTTTTTTACTCTCATTCAAGGTGAAGTTTCTGAGATTGAAGTCTCTTACTGCTTGATACATTAGAGTGTTGTCAGACATGTAAAGCAATAACCTCAGATCTTCAGCTTGCACCACTATACAGTAGTGTGTTGTTTGTCAGTCAGTCAGTAGACACTAAAATGACGTCACATAAGGAATGCTTAACATTGTAATTTGTACTATCGGGACATCAGTAATACGTGCTCATGCCATGAATCAAAAGAATAATTATGTACTCTTTAGCCTACAACACAGCACGAAATATGAACTACAAAAGCAAGAAATAAAATATTTGTTACTCTTAATTTTGGTTTTATTTATTCTTGAAACAGAACATTTTCAGGGACCCTGTAGAAGTACATCTAGTAAACATTAGATTTTATGTTAAAAGAGAATGTGAAAACATTGGACATTTACTTGGTTTGATACTGTACCGCTTTTGTCTAATG
>NW_013668471.1:38388-40841 GCF_000517525.1 Limulus polyphemus | reverse complement strand
GTCAGTCAGTAGACACTAAAATGACGTCACATAAGGAACGCTTAAAGTTGGAATTTGTCAGTTAAACGTGTGCATGCCATGAATCACGAGAAGAATTATGCACCCTGTAGACTACAACATAGCATGACACATGAACTTCAAAAGCAACAAATAAAAATATTTGTTAGTGTTAATTTTGGTTTTATTTATTCTTGAAACAGAAGACTTTCAGGGACCCTGTAGAAGTACATCTAGTAAACATTAGATTTTATGTTAAAAGAGAATGTGAAAACATTGGACATTTACTTGGTTTGATACCTTGGTATATATTACTTGGTATATATATATATATATACATACACTAGAACATTTTTTTAAGGTTGGAAGTATTCAGTGATACTTGAATTTCAAATTTATTTTCAGGAGAGTAAATGTAGGGTTAGTTTAGTAACTTATGTTGAGAATGTTTCAAGTACTCTTAGTTTTGAGCATTATTTTCTGTGTATATCAATTTATATGAACAAGAAATCACTTTTTACTTTAGTCCTAACAAATCTATTGATCTGTCAGAAGGTTGGTAGTCAATTTTAGTATTGATAGATAATATTAATTTGTTGTTAATATGTTTATTAGAACGCAATAATATATGATATTACACATGATGCCTGTTTAAATTGTGCTGAACTTACAATCTTTTGTTTTCTTTGCTTGACATTTTTTGTTATGCTGTGTTTGTAAAGGGAACCATATCACTTACCTGTTATGTGTGTCTAATCATTTCCAGATGAGCCATAGCCAAAATTTTTACTTTTGTCAATTTGCACTTTGTGCAAACTGTTAACAATTTATTCAGGATATTTTCATTTTACATTCTTTCTTCACTAATTAGCTAAATAAATTGCTTTGTGTCCTCAGTTTGCCCTGTTCTCATTTTTGCTGTAGCATATTGCACTTTATCTATCTGGTTTAAAAGCCTTATTTTCAGTCATTGGCAAATGAAATTAAATCTTTAAAAATCTTTGTTTGAAGCGTAAATATTCAAACTGCACATTTTTTTTAATTGATATTTTGTATTTTTCTCTTCTTGAAGTTGAGATTAAAATGATAAATATTCTGAATAATAAATGCTGTGGCAAATGCATAACTTCACACTTAGGTAAGATTATTTAAATGTGCATAGTAATATACTTTCTTCAGTTATATATATATTGCACATGTGTAGTTCAAAAATTGATGTACCAGAATATTTATATGCAAGATGATTTTATGTATTGTTTACAGTAATGAAACGTTTTAAGTCTTTTAAAATTGTCTTTCTGTATTTATTTAAATTAAAATTCACTTTTTTCATGAAGGCTTTATATGAAACATCATGTATTAATGTGTATTTATACACACACACACACACTTTATGATACACCTTTTAAATTTTAAAAATAAATTCTAAACTCAAAGCTTGTTTGTAAGAAAGCCAACTATAATCTCCCATATTCTTGTAGTCTATTTTTGTGTGTGTGTATGTGTGAATTTCTAATTTTGCTGTAGTACTAAAGGCATGAATTGCCATTTTATTTTTAAAAACTATGGTAGTCGTTATTAAGACTCTTTTGACTTAGTCTTTGCTATTGATCATGAATCTTAATGTTTTACATAAACAGATTCATCACAGCATCAGTCAGTTGATAAGGGTATTTCAGCATCATCCACAATGAATAGTATCAGTGAAGGTGAGATACAAGAGGAAAAAAAAAATGGCAGCACTCTCAAGACCCAGATCCTTGATGATATATCTTGTTTTGAAAAACTTGGAGCAAGCACAGAACGTATCTTAGAATCTTTGTTTTGTACCTGGGGAATATTTGTTGCCAATCGCCCTATACCAGTTACAATTTTGGCCCTGTTGATGAGTTTACTACTTGGTTTGGGGTTAGTTTTCAAATTTAAAGTAACCACTGATCCTGTTGACTTGTGGGTATCCCATACTAGTCAGGCACGACAAGACATGGAATACTTCAACCAGCGCTTTGGGTGAGTGATTTTATGTTATTGTTTTAGTCTCTTAGTGCTCTTCTGAAAGTATCAAAATAATGAATCAAGTAAAACTGAATGTAAAGTGCCTTCACCTCTTGAACAAAAACTGATTTTTTTTTGCATTGGTTTGGTGTTTAACCTACATCATTTAGTTACCTATTGTAAAATGATAAACAAAATTGTTTGTTTGTTTGATTGTTGTTGTTTTTTTATTTTAATTTAGTTTTAATACCTCATGGACCATAATACAGTTTCTTTGTTCTGTTTATACTTACAGCTTTTAATAACTGTGGTGTAAAATTTCCTTTAATTTTCATTAGGCTCGGCATGGCCAGGTGGTTAGGGTGCTTGACTTGCAATCTGCCGATCGCGGGTTCAAATCGCCATCACACCAAACATGCTCGTCCTTTCAGCCATGGGGGCATTATAAAGTGGCAGTCAAT
>NW_013668471.1:25028-38275 GCF_000517525.1 Limulus polyphemus | reverse complement strand
TCCCTCTAGTCTCACACTGCTAAATTAGGGACGGCTAGTGCAAATAGCCCTCGTTTAGCTTTGTGCGAAATCCATAACAAACAAACAAACAATAATTTTCATTTTAAAAAATAAACTTTTTTGTATATTTAATATCTAGTTTATTTTTAATAATTTGATAACAGTTGAAAATTTGAAGAAAAAATTGACTATAAATTTTGTTGTATACAATATTATTAATTTTCTTTGAATTGATGTAAACTCACTTTTTTTTTTTTAATTACACATGAATAAAAAATAAAATCATCCAGTTAAATGAAATACCTATTCTACAGCCCTTTCTATCGAGTAGAACAGATCATCATAACTCCAACAAACAACAAATCTTTTGTAGCAGAAGTGGACAAGGATGGCCTTGCTAACTATACCTGGGGTCCTGTATTTAGGAAGGAGTTCCTTCTTGAAGTATGTTGAAGTCAAACTTGATTATTATAAAATTATTTAACTTTGAAAAAGTGCTGCATCAAAATGTTTTTTTCGATATGCTACTGTCTAACATTTTGAAAGAGAAATTGTTTTAGATCAAGTCCGGTTGTATATTGCAAATAGCTGAATATTTAAAGAATCTGTATTTTGACCAGGATTTAGAAAAATAAGTCTAATATCTCAAGTTGTGATTATGATTTAGCACTTTTAATTAGTCCTAAAAATTTAGAGGAGGAGTAAGTTAAATGTGGGAGCTTCCATAACTAAACCTCTAAGTACTGATGAAGCTGCACTTCCAAATTTTAAATATATACAAAAATAAAATTAAAACATAGGTCTAGTGTTTAAATATATTGTGAATGTCTTTAGAAAATTAGTACATATGCATCATAAGCCACTGAAATATGAAAGGTACAAATAAGGAAGTCTAGACAGCATTATCATTATCTGATGGAATCACATGATGTACTCATTCTGTGAGATATCATGTGTAGTAACTTCCATGTATGAGATAATATAGCATAAAAACGTGTTCAAATTTTTAATCAGCCTGCTTTCTGTGTCACATATAGATGTTAATAAAAAGAAGGAAAATATATATTTGCAGTTTTTGTTTGGACAGAGAAAGAAGCACTGGACATATTCATAAAATGTATCTCCCACCCCCCATTCCCTCCCAAAAAAACATACATTGTCAGGTTTTTGTATAAGGGCTGGATTCTTTACAGTCTGTGTCTGTGACTTGTTGGCAACAAATTTACAGCACACAATCCACTTATTTTAAAATAATTACATATTCAAAACAAGTAAAATGTATATACAAAAATTTATTACACTCTTGTTTACCACAGCTGAATCTAGAGCTTTAAATAATTCACTTTTTTGTCAAAAGTCCACACAGGCTGGTTCAGTTACTTTAGAACCCAAATGACAAGACAAATTATTTCTTCCCTTCTCTTTTATCACAGTACAGTCAGTAATAAATTCACTTACGTTACCCTGTGGGTTATCACAGTTGTATCCAGAGCTTTAAATAATTATCTTTTATGTCAAAAGTCCACACAAGCTGGTTCAATTACTTTAGAACCCAATTGACAAGTTGAATTATTTTTACCTATCTCTGTTGTTACAATACAAGCTGTGAAACTCACTTCAAAATCACCACTCTAACTGTTGGTTAACGCAGTTGTATCCAGAGCTTTAAATAATTGTCTCCTTATCATCAAAGTCCACACATATGGGTTCAATTACTTAAGAACACCCTTTGACAAGGGAAATTATTAATCTTTATCTCTGTTACAATAAAACTGTGAAACTCACTTTAGATATTGTCAGTTATGGCTAAACTGACAACCACACTTATTTTTTTTTTACTTTTGCTTTCTCTAACTTACTCTTTGTATCTGCACGCATTTATAACACGCAGTAGCAAAATCTAGAAATATCTAGCCCACATAACAAGAAAAACTTAGAAGCTTCAAGTAAGATGATGTCAACAGTATTACAAAAGCCTACTACAACAATTAAACTACATACACAATGTACGACTCGTATAGAGTTACATAACAAAATTTGTCACAAATATTGCTTTTAAAATAATTAACTTTTAACATTCTTGTTATGAAAACTAAATAATTAAATACTAAGTGACTAAATAAACTAAATAATAACTCTTAAACTAAACAGTGAACTAAAACTTTTCATTTGCTGTGGTGATGTATGTCAAGAGCTTTAACTGTATGCATTGGGAAAATTAGGTGTGTTGTATGTACATGATGTGCCATTTGCTATTGTTTAACTCCCTCACAGAAACACAATAATCTGGCTAATCAAATCTGACTGTCCACCTGTATACATGTAGGGATGTATGTGTACATATATATGTATGTTTCAAACCTCAGCAACTAAGAGCAAAGCCAGCTACTATCAGTTATAAAAAGGATATCACAGTTTTTAAAGAGAAGTTACAATCTCATGTTTAAATCTTTTTTTTTTTTCATTTTGTTTTTCTACAGGTTCTAGACCTACAAAGAAAAATAGAAAGTCTGGTGGTCAGAAAAGAGAACAACAGTATCTCCTTGCCAGACATCTGTCTTGCTCCCTTATCTCCAGAAAATAAAGCGTGTGTTGTACAAAGTGTCTTTGCCTATTTTCATTCTTTCTTTAATGATGGAGAAACATCCTTACCTGATGAATACCTCTTACATATACTGGATTGTACTAGGTAATTCCAGTTAGTTTCCTTTCTGTATTTTTTATAATAGCATAAAATTTAAAAAAATTTAATTTTTTTTTTGTATAAATTGAGCCTTTCTGTTGTTATGATAATGATAAAACCATATTTGTTTGTTGCCTGAAGTTAGTCTGCTTAGTATCATTAACGTGTTATTGAATGACCTACTTCATGTGACAACTATAATGTTATGAAAAATGATATTTTACCATTTCATAACTAGCATGAAATGTATCTTTAGTCAGGTATGTCTATGTAATATTTATGTAGGTTTTCTGCATCATTTTGTAAGCTGATTGTGTAAAGGTCTTAAACTTGCACCATGCTTTTTCCATAGTCTTGTACATGTTTGGCTCTGTTTCTATATTGTGCCCTCCTGAGGTAAAGACATACTCATCCCAAAGGCATAGAGACTTGTACTAGTTAATATGAGGGGGGTTGTATCCTCTGAATATGTTTATTTGGTAAGACTGTTGATGTAGGTAATCTAAGAATTGTGGAATACTGCACTGGGATTCTGGTCCGACTTAAATTTTAACTACAAAATTCTGAATAGACATATTTGTATTCTGCTGTCCACCCATCACACAGATACTATCTACAGTGAATTAATCCAGTATGCTAAATCTTACACTGTATTAATCAAGATTTTCTCTTATTTGTAATCTTGTGCGCTTGTATTTCTTTTGCTGTCTGATATCATTTTAACTCTGCATAAAATGTTCAGGGAATACTTTATACTCTTGTGTCATATATCAGTGTACCTGAATAACACATACCCTTGGATTATCAGTGTTAAAAATGCTCTGTAGTATGTCTTTATCTGTATTTTTTTTAAGTAAGAATAAGTAATAAAAATGAGACATCTTGTAAAGACTTTCTCCTTTAAATGGACAACCTACTTGGTGAACTGGTAATTAGGAAAGTGAAGTTGTTCATTTTTAAAACAGTTTTCAACTATTCATTGCTTGCTAGCTATGTAGTTTAAAGAACTTCCTTTTATGTTGCATGCTGGGTTAAAATGTTGATAAGTTGTGTGGTTAGTTAAGTCTATCATGTGGTATATTGTGTTGAACATTAAGACAGATCTCTCTATTTTACAGTAATGGGTATCAGTTTCATTGTCTTGCACCATATGGTGGGCCTCTGATACCTCCTGCAGTTGCTTTTGGTGGATTTGAGAATAATACTTTCCACACAGCTTCAGCTCTAGTTATTACTTTTCCTGTGAACAATTATAATGATCCAGAGATGAACAAGAATGCCTTAGCATGGGAAGAACTGTAAGTGGTTTCTATACGCCTTAGCCTGAGAATAACTGCAAATGGTTTCTTATTGTCCTGTTCTGAAGTATATTAGTTCCATCTTTGTTTTATATTCAGCTAATAGTAACAAGATATAAAGATTATTTTGACCTACTGGTTAGCTATATTGAACTAATAGTCCTGTTTGTGTTACAAGTATTTAACATGAATCAAAATAATATTGTCTTATGCAAATGTTATTTGCAAGTAAATATTTAATGTTAGATTTACGTTCTTTCAAGGCTGTACTGTCAGCTCATTAGGTTCCAGGTGGTCATGTTATAATGTTATGGTTTTAGCTAATCAAAGTTAATATTTCTTAATAGTCTTGAATCATTAATATAATTATTCTTTATACTGTATTACTGTTAGTTTTTCTGAAATTATTTGAAATCATATTATTTTGATTGGAAGTATATAGGAACATAAAACATTTAATGACAAATTGTTATTCTGAAAGCATATAGAAACTTTCTTTCTCTAACAACTATTTGGCCATATTAGATAACTTCCAAAGTTTAAGAAGATAGGTATTACTTCTAATTAATTTGAGAATAAATTGGGAGAAAACCTAAAGTCTGAAAAATTACATATGTTAAGAAACCAAATAACCCATTCTTGTTTAGAAGAAATACTTACTTTCAGAGAGATACTTACTTTCCTAAATACCTTCTGAATATACTTGAATTATTGAGTTTTTTGTTCAGTGTTTTATCTTTATTTTTAACCTATGTATGTTCTTAATGTTGTCAATACAACACAGTAATAAATTAAATAATGTGACCATGCTCTTTATAGGTCTTGGAAATTGGATTATTATACAATAGTTTTTGTATCTGTTACAGTATTCATTGTTAAAAGAGAATAAATTTAAGATTAAGCCTGTTGACCAGTTTTAAGTTCTTGAAGATAAATTGACCTTAATTTATTTTTAATTCCTTCTTTCAAGTTGGTGCTTCTGACCATATTGGAAATCAGTATGTCTATATCATTGTTTGAATTTTAATGAACATCTGAAAATTTATCATATTGGATCTTTCCATGTTAATTCTACCATAGCTTTATAAATTAACAAAATGAACCAGAAATAAATTATATTATTGTATAATTTTATGTATGCTTACACACTTTTTTTTTTTAAAGATAAATAAATGTTATTTTGTTCCATTAGGTTTGTTGACTTTATGAAAAACTTCAGCAGCCCAAACATGACTGTAGCATTTAAAGCAGAGGTTGGTTTTATACATTTTATTTTCCATCATTAAAAATAGCTGTTTTATTTTTTAAGCTGTAGCTGCCTCATTAATGTATTTTCTTCAGCCTTCTCAAGATGTTATTTATTAGTGACTTTTTTTTTAATACTCTGTAATGTATTAAATAAAAACCAAACTAATATTTTTCACTTTTGATTTTATAGTTTTAAAGGGTGCTTTTGCAATAAACAAACTTCACATCTGTTGTCTAAAATTAATGTTTTAAACAATTTAATGAATTCAAGTTATGAAAATATTGTAATATTTTAATGCAATCATAAGTTATTAAAGTGATGCCTGGTATGGAGTTTCCAGCCCTATTAACAGTTCTTTTCTCTTGTTTTATATAGCGGTCCATTGAAGATGAACTAGAGAGGGGAAGCCATTCAGACATCATAACAATAGCCATTAGTTATGTTATCATGTTTGCGTACATTGCCATTGCTTTAGGAGAAGTAAATAGCTGCAAGACTGTGCTGGTCAGTCTTCTTTCTTTGATTACAAATTTTGATTTTGATAGATACTGCAGGAGTAAGTTTATAGTGCCAAGTCAAATACTATTACATTTGTATTGTTCTTTATTTTTTTAGAATTGATAGAAAATTATTATTTTAACTCTTTCTACAGGGGCTTGAATTGACCGACCATGTCACCACTTTGTACTCATTTAAAATCATTATTGTTTTGATACTACTAACTTATAATATATTGTGTGTATCTTCACAAAATTTGGCAGACTTTCAGTAAACATTACAAGTTTTTCATATACAAAAAATCAGATTTTTTAGTGAAGTATTTTGAAGAAACTAAAAAAGATTTGTCCATGAATATATTGATTCTTTTTTTTTACTAGTCCAAGTGCAAAGTGATTTTCATGTTAAGATTAAAAATAATTCATCTCAAAAATTTCAAATATCATTTGCTTAATCTCTAAAACCTCCTAAATACATTTCAAACATTTATTTTCAGTAAACTGTATTTTATCTGTTATTTTCTCTACGCTAACTCTATACAAAGTTGGTCAATTTGATCATTCTCGTAATAACCCCCGAAAAAAATTGAAATAAATCTAAATTACTCTTTTTTTTTTCTATCTAGAATGACTGCAATTTGTAACATGAAGCTACATTTGTTTATCCTAGGTATCTTTAAACTAGTAACAGTATACATCTATTTATAATTATATTTTATTGTTTTATTGCATGTTGAACTGTATCTAACTACTATCTGCACCATTTTAAGTTGTAAATAATTTGGGGAACATGTGACTCATTTTACATTATTGAATTACATTATTCATGAGCTACTCTATACTGCTTACATGCATGCCTCATTATTTGGCTTAACTAACTTAGAGATTCCTATTTTTACATTTTAGTTCCTTTTATAATAATAAATATACACATGAAAAACAGGAAGTAAAGTTCTTACTTAGACTTTCTTTTTCTTTTTTTGCTATCAACTGCCGATGACACTTAACCTTACTTTTTTATACTAATGGTAGTAGTGCATTAAATAATGCACCAAAGAACTTACTACTAACAGATGAAGTATATTCCTTTTCCTTCAGAGTAATATTTCAAGGTATTGTAGTCATAAATGTAGCTACAGTTTGTATGTTAAAATCAAAAAATCAGAAGCCCTACATATAATGTATCTTGTTTTAATGGAAAAGAGAAATATCAGCAAAAAGAGTGATCTCTCTGTATGTCTTCTCATTTATTATCCTACCAAATGCTATATATAATTCTATGTAGCCTAATTAGGTTTAGAGAGTATGGTAGGTGACAGCAATATATTCTGAAGACTAATGTACCTTCAATTCTTATTTATTACATATTATTGTTAGGTTTATAATTATCATAGTTCACAAGTAAATTTTTGTTGGTTTCTGTGTTGTTGTTTGGTGACTAATGCTACTTACAAATTAAAAGTATTGTAAGAAATACATTAATATCAATCAAGTCAATTGGATATATAAAATGAAACTTTCTGATTTACATTAAAAAATTAAAATTTTAAAATGAAAGGAAGTTTATTTGTTTTCTCAAAACAAAGTCACCACAAAATGTTTTAACTTTCACTAGAAAAAAAAATTATAGAAAAATGAAATCAAATTATATCCATTTTAAAAGCCAAATCTAGATAGTATTTAGTAAGTTTGTAATTACTACATTTCATGGAATTTGGCTAAGTATTTTCACTATAAGAATAAAAAAAATCAAGGGATATCAGTTACACCTTCCAGTCCAGGAAGGGTTAAAAATGTAGTCTGGTAGACATTTTGTGTTCCTTGATGCAATACCCTGTAACAATCACCTTCAGAAAGTTTAATAGAATGTTGTGTAATTGCTTTCTAGCCAATGAATGAATATTTTTTAGTATGTCTACAATAGTATCAAAATTAATTAAAGCTAGTTTATTTAGTATCTTAACCATTTCTTCATATACAAATGTATAGAGGCAATTAAATTTGTTTAAATACTATTCAGTTATATACAATAGAAAAAGTTTAATATTTGATGTCTACCTTGAATATGTACTGATTATTAGTAATGTGCAGAAATACTTTGAAATAATTGGTGCATTTAATTTGTGATAATGTTGGAACAGGTAATTTATAAACTTATTAATCGATAGGTAAAAGAAAAGATATTTGTTTCTGTTCAAATAATTGTTATATTAACACTGGAATGTTTTGTTTTTTAGGTTGATTCCAAGATCTCCCTGGGCCTGGCTGGTGTTGTAATTGTGTTATTGTCAGTGGTGTCCTCTCTTGGAATTTTCTGCTGTGTAGGAGTGCCAGCAACATTGATTATTATAGAGGTGATACCTTTCCTTGTGTTGGCTGTGGGTGTGGACAATATTTTTATTCTAGTACAAGCTTATCAGGTAAGCATTATAAACAATGATTTTCATCTCTTAACATGACTATTAACTTAAGTACAGTTTAGTATCGTTAAAAGATTTCTTTTTGGAAGAGTTTTTTGTTTAAAAATTGTGTGTAGTACTTATCCCAGCACGTGAATTATTTACAGTTTTACTAGTACATGTATTCAAGACCATGAAGACCTTTTCAAGTGAAAAGTTTATAAGTAGATTATAGTATTGTTTCTTTTATAAACTTCTGTTTTCAGAGAGATGAACGACTGCCACACGAAACAATGCAAGAAGAAATTGGCCGTATTGTTGGTGAAGTAGCACCCAGTATGATGCTATCTAGTCTGTCTATGTCCAGCTGCTTCTTTATTGGTAGGATAATTTTCATTTTATTTCATTCATAAGATAGTATTCTATAAGTGAAACATTTTTTAACTATAAAAATTTGTGTTTGAGTTTATAAGATTAGAAAATGAAACTTCAGTAGGATGATAAGTGTTTGTGATTTTTCAAGTTCTTGTTCTGTTCTTGTATTTCTTTATGTCATGGTTCATGTGTTTTACAGGAGCCCTGACTGAGATGCCAGCTGTTAAACTGTTTGCACTATATGCTGGAGTGGCCCTTATAATCAATTTCCTTCTTCAGATGACTTGTTTCCTTGGACTTTTTACTCTTGATGCCAAAAGACAAGAGGTATAGTTGAAGTATAGTGTAAGAGAAACAAGCTATTCAATTTGATTTAGTTAAAATGTGCATTAAAGCAATGTTTCAAAATCAAGTTTTAATTTATTTGTCACATTGAATCAACAAATTAAAGTATTATTTAGTTATAAATATTTGGCATCACATAGGAATTGTTACTCGTATTTTTCAGAAATAGTTGCAGTTAAGTAAAAAAACAAACTATAAACTCTGTAAAATAATAATCACACTTTGTCTAGCATAGTTTCCCAGTGTTAAAAAGTCCTTTCTATGTGTCTAACTACGAGGCTTTGAATATTTTTTTATGAGTTATTAGATGTTTTGAATGTTTCATTTACATGACATTTTCAATAGATATATATAGAAGTTTAAAAACTTTAAATATTTTGAATCAGAACAATCATTTGGATCTATGTTGCTGCATCCAGGCTTCAAAGAAAATGAAGAAAACCAAAGCTTCACACAGTCTTTTGTTCAATTTTTGTAAAAATATCTATGCTCCTTTCCTTATGAAGAACTTTGTTCGATTTGTGGTGGTAAGTGACAACAATTTTTTTTATCTGTTAGAAATATTTTGTAGCTTAAATAAATATCATTAGGAGGGTGAGCAAGTGGATAATTTATATGCATATTGACAACAAAGTTTTCTCCTATTCAATATAAACTGTACTATATCTTTACCAGCTTTTGGCTTTCTTGGCTTGGTTCTGTTCTTCAATGGCTGTGATAGACAAGATTGATATTGGGTTTGACCAAGATCTTTCTATGCCAGAGGTAGGGGACTTGGCATTTTCTATTTTTTTGAATCATAGTCATTTAATTTAAGATATTACATCATGTTAAATATGATCTGTAATATGTTAAATTTCTAATACTAAGTAATAAAACATCAGGTGTTGTATTTATAGAAGGGGAAAATAACTTTACATTTGTTAACATATTTAGTTCTTTACTATGTCACAACTGATATACAGCTTCTGCCATGTATTATTGGTGAAGTCTATAAGTTAATGTTTTCGTATATCATTCTCAAGTTGCCTTAGAAACTGAAAAGATCCTGTGTACATAAAGTAAAACAATATATATATATATAATGTTTGTATATTTTCAGGTTTTGATCTTTCAATGATAAGAAACAAATTAGAAAATGGTGGGGGGGGCTTTACATCTAATGTGGCTTATTTATTATTATTTTTCAGATAAGATTAAACTATTTCATAGATCCTGATTTCATACAGAATGATGACTAAAAAGACACTTTGTTCTATATGTGGTTAGATTTATTAAACTACTACTGAAACATAAGAATTAAATATTTCTGTAAATGAATGAAGATGTGTAGAAACAATACAATCTAAAAAGTGTTTACTCTTTATTGAAGTGTCATTAAGTTTTGGTCAATATACTTTATATGTCCCTTTTTTTTTTCATACAGGATTCCTACATGTTAAATTACTTCAAGTACATTTATCAATACTTATCAGTGGGACCTCCTGTCTACTTTGTCATCACAGATGGTTACAATTACTCTGATATAAACCACCAAAACCAACTTTGTTCATTGCCTTCCTGTGGAAATGACAGCTTGTTCATGCAACTCAAGGGAGCAGCAGACATTAGTGAAAAGTAAGTTGTTATGGTAACTATTAATGTTAGAATACTCGTACTTTAACCCTCTCACAACAGATAGGTTAACGTGTCACATCTCTTAACAGAATTATGTTCAAAATTTGTTTAAACTACTTTATGGTCAATATTTATGAATGAACTTAGCATCAAAATATATTTAGTAAATCAAGTTTTAATATTATATAAGTTTTAAGTCCTTAATTTTATAAGAAAATATTTTTAAAAATTTCAATCTCCCCTAGTATAAGAATTGATATTTGTTCTCTAGGTCTTCCCTCTTCTCTAAATTATTTATCATTCCTCTCTGAAGTATAGAGTTTAACATAATTTACATGTTATAATATAGGTTTATACCAAGGTAAAGTCTAATTTTATAGTCTTAATCTTCTTTGTGTACATGACACACAAACATCTTCTCTTTCACAAATTGCCAGTAATTCTCTCTCATGTTTTATATCACTAATAACCAATAGAAAGACAAAGTTTAATCTATCAAATGAATTATTATATTGTTGTTTTTGATACAAAGTATTGTCTATTTTGTCCTCATTTTGAAAATTTCTCTGATGTTCAGATCGAGAAACATATAGAATTATTTTAAGATTCTTATGCGATAGTTAGAAAGCCACTTAAATTATAAAATTTATACGTCATTGTTTACTTAAATTTCATTGGTAACTGACAGCAAAAAAATGAGGTCAAAGATAAGTACTATATTTCTTGTTTTTCATATATATTTTTTATTTATTGTTGTAAAAGTAACTAAAATGCAAAAATTAGGTTAGATTAGGTAAGGTAATGAATAATAACAATAATTCTCCACAAGGTATGCTCATGAGTAGCTTGTGTGTTGTGTCATTCAGTATGGTTTGGTGAGTGATTAATAGCTAGACACAGTTCAAAGAACAATAAGATTAAGTAGAATTGGATGTATACTGTTACGACCCTTAAGCTATTTAGGATAAACAAAAGTAGTTTCCTGTTACAATTTGCAGTTATTCTAGAAAGAAAGAAAAAAGGTAATTTTGATTTATATAGAATTTGTTTTGTGGTGATTACAAGTTTGGTACAATCAACTGAGTCCATACAGAGTTAGGGAAGAGAAAATAATGAAATATAAAGTTTAACTTAAAAAAAACATTTGAGATTTATTTATGAGGTTTTAGAGGCTACATAAACGAAATTTAATCTACAGATAAAGAAAATATATTTTTTATCTTAAATGAAAATCGCTTTGCACTCAAAGCAATCAACATTTTGACTCCATATATTCACAGACAAATGGTTAGCTAAAATATTTAATTAAAAAAAGCAGATGTTTTTTTTATGCAAATGACTCGTAATGTTTACTGAAAGCTTGCCAAATTTCGTAAAGATACCATGTTATAAGATACCATTTGAGGTTACAAGATCGGTATAATCCACTGACCCTGTATGGAAAAAATAAAAGTTGTATTGCCATAATAGCTGAAATGAGCAAAAGTTGAATGTATGTTGTTGTTTTTGTGGTAACTGGCATATTAAGTGATTACAGTTTATATTTATTTGATAAGTATAAAATAAAAGGCAAATTTTCTGTTTATAACTATTTTTCTGGGCTTAAAAGATATATTTTGTGACAATAAATTTATAAAAATACTATATTATTGATGTATGAATCTGCTGCTAAGCAGAGCTTTGAAACACCTAAAGTAAGTATGACTTATTATAGTGCAGTATTTATGGCTCAGTTATGAAATAAAATGTTCAACTCTTATCAATATACTGACTTAGTCTCTCTTGCCTTCAGAACATACATAGCAGCAGAGCCAGCAAGTTGGTTGGATGATTACTTAGACTACATGAAGAGTCTTCAGTGCTGCTTTGAACAACAGAATAAAAGTTTCTGTCCTTCTTATGCTGCTAACAATGGTAATTTCTCAATATTTTTTTGGAAGCTAAAATGTTTGATAGGTGCTTCTTGAAATTAATCTTGAAAATAGGTTTTTAATTAACTTTTTTGTTAAAATATTGGCAAGTAGAGCTAGGTAATTAACTCAATTAATTGATGTAATTAATTATCTATGAATATTGATTAGTGTTGTGTAAAATAATCAGTTAATTGAAAATGGAATTAAATCCATTAATGTTATGAAAATGGTTAACCAAAATTAATTTCCAATTATTACAGCTTTCCTTATTTAAACTCTCCAAGTAATTAAAATATTTTCATTATTATCTTTGTTGAATTCAAGGTTTTTCAGCTTAGTAAGTGTCACAACTTGGAAAATTATTGACTAATTGGAACTAGTGTTTCCAATTATTATTATTTTCTATTGTTCCAACTATCAGTCTAATGTGAGGATGATTTTTTTAGTTGAATGTAATCAGTTAATGAATCCCAAAAATAATCATTTAGCACCTTCTGCTAATTGCCCAGCTCTGTTGATAAGCTGACTGATTTTTTTTTTCAATTGCATTTTCAAACATCTGTGTTTGTTTGTCTCAGTTGTTCAAAATGTAAATTAATATCACTAATAGTTTAAAATGTTTAAAGTTTTTGATTAAAGCTACTTCAACTTTTTTCTGTCATTTTGTTAGTTCAAAATGTTGAGTTATGTGTATATTTATATATGTACAACACATACATACATTAAATTTAAATTTAAAGATTTTATTTGTGAACTGCTAGCTAATATTTTTTTATAGGTCATTGAGTATACTGTGAAATATTCTTTCATTGAGTATTAGAAGATTGGAAGTTGGCTAATGTTAGTCCAATATTTAAAGGAGGTGATAAAC
>NW_013668471.1:21117-24990 GCF_000517525.1 Limulus polyphemus | reverse complement strand
AAGGGGAAGTCTTGTTTAAATAGATCTTCTGACATTTTTGGAGAATGTTACTGCAAGTGTTGATGAAGGAAACGCTGTGGATTTGGTTGACCTTGATTTCAGAAAGCATTTGATAAGGTGCTTCACAAAAGAGTTGTTACAAAAATGAAATCTGTGGGTGAGGGGGAAATGTTATCAAATTGAATAGAAAATTGGCTGGAGAGTAGAAAGCAGAGAGTTGTAATAAATGGAGTTAGATCTGACTGGATCACAGTTACAAGTGGTTTGCCTAAGGGATCTGTGCTGGGTCCTCTGGTGTTTGTGATTTATATATTGGCTTTGGAATGACCAATAAAATGTTGAAGTTTGCAGATGTCACTAAGATTTTTAGGGTGCCTAACTGTGTCAAAGATGATGCAGACGTACATGGACACTTAGATCATTTGATACATTGGGCCAATATGTGGCAAATGATGTTTAAGTATCCAAAATGTAAGGTGATGCATGTAGGTTTTCACAATTCAAATTATTGTTACAATTTAAATGGAAATACATTAAATACTGTAGTTGAAGAAAAAGATCTTGGTGTTGTGATTGAAAAATCACTTAAGTCATCTAAACAGTGTATTGTAGCTAGCAATAGGGCTGATAGGATTTTGGGTAGCATCTATAGAAATATTGAATAAAAGACAACGAATATTATTGTTTCACTGTGTAGATCACTTGTAAGGCCTCATTTAGAGTACTGTGTACAGTTTTGGGCTCCCTTCCTCAAGAAGGACATTGAATTGTTAGAGAAGAGAAGAGCCACTAGGATGATACCTGGGATGGTGAGAATGTCCTATGAGGAGAGATTAAAAATCTCTAAATTTGTTTTCTATGGAGAGAAGAAGGGTCAGAGGGGATTTGATTGAGGTGTTTAAGATTATTAAAAGTATTGATAATATAGATCCATCAAACTTTTTTGTGTTTAGCAGTGAAAACAATAGGACAAGGGGTCATAAATTCAAGTTTTGGCAGTGTAGGAGTAGTCTGCAGTTTAGGCAGTATTACTTTTCAAACAGGGTGGTTGACTTTTGAAATGAGCTGCCTTCAAGGGTGGTGGAGGCAGAAAATTTAACTGAGTTCAATAAATGATTGTATGAATACATGAGTAGTAAGGGGTGGTTATAGTTGGGAGCTGGAAGGGACATTCTTGATGGGCTAATAAGCTCCTTTTTGCCACTTTAAAATTTTATGAATAATAAACAGTGATTTTTAGATATTCATTCTGAACAGTCTGTAGTGATCTAAATTTACTTGTGAATTGTAAAGAAAGAAAGTTTATGACACTTAAATGTTATTAACAATGCAGTGACAATGAATTGAACATTGTGTGATATTGGCAGTTCTCATTCCTTGTATTGGTATGCAGTAACGAACAACTGTTATATAATTTTTTTTGAAATTTTGAATGATGTGGTTTATGATTTTTTTTATTGGTTTAGACAAAATCTTTTACATTGTTCTAGTGGAAAAATGTGACAGTGTTAGACTATGTAAGCAAGCTCATAATAGCATTCAGTGTTGTACTTAAAAATTGTTATAGAGGTAATAAATAAGCTCTTTCTGTTTAATTTTTCACAATGTGAGTGAATCTGTATATAAAGCTACAAATGTCATATCATTAAAAAGACCTTTGTCTGAGGAGTCTGGATTGTATATTGGCTTTTCCATTCAGAATCACTTTACCTGTTTTTTGCTTAGTCAAACTTTTTAATGCAACGAGTATGGTACATGATGGCACAATGTTGTTCTCATCACGTCATGAGTGGCTTTGATTTCAATTTTAGTTTTTATATTTGCAAAGTATTTCACACAAACAACACTCAATCTGTATGTAATTTCCTAAAAAAAATGAACATTAATACAATTTATATGGACTTTCTCAACTTAGTTAAGTCTAATATGCATGTGCAATTTTTTCAAAATCATCTGCTTATCACTTTGTGAACACGCATTCATATGTTTTTGCTTATTCAGCTAAGTTTGCCTTCATTACAACTTTACAATTAATTTACAATAATTTAGCTTTGGTTCATTTCAGAGACTGCTATATACACCTTTTAGCTACATTTTCTTTACTGCTGATTTTATTCTTCATTTTAGTGAGCTTCTTCATTTCAACTTGTAAAACAGCTCATAACTAATTCATACTCTATACACTATTATAAATACCATTACTTTACTTTACATATAGTTTAATATAGACCAGGATTTATTGATCTATCAATGCCTACAAAAAAGTGTAGCTTAAATAGCTTGTGTGAAAATGATAGAATAAGGAAAATTGAAGCTAAGGGCATGAAAACTACTGCAAATGTTTTGCAGGTCGTGGCTAGTAAAATCAAATAGGCTTAGCTCTGTCTTATAAAGTACAGCTGAGTTAGGAATTTTAATTGTATGACAGCAGTTTCCTACTTTTGATTAGAAGGGAAAAAATTTCTAATTAATTGAAGTTTAAGATTTAGAAACTATTGTATGAATCTTGGTGAAATATTTGGTATATTATTATTTCTCAGCTCATGAGTTATAGAACTGTGCAGAAATCCAATAATGCCATGCTATTCAGCAGGACATTTACAGCATTAATTCTTATACTTACTGAAGTCACACACAAGTTTTTATTACCTTATGTGTCTAGATTTAAATTGTAAATATTATTTAATTCATTAATATACGCTGTTTTATAAGAGATTGAATAGAAAGTTTAAGATTTATCATCTTACATCTTTTTATAGATGATTTAGAGTGTGAGAGTTGTGCCAATCCTCAAACTCGCCCTGCTGGTCTAGAGTTCAACTACTATCTGAAGTATTTCTTGCAGGATTTGCCTAATGAATTTTGTCCAAAAGCGTAAGTGTTGATTCACAATTAACTTATACTAGCAGAAATACTGCCCTATGGGTGTTTGTGCTAGTAATTGCTAATTATAGTATTCATATCTCATTGAAAAAAATTTAGAAAAAGAGAACATTTTCTAAAAAAGGGTTTTTTTCAGTGAAGTACTGCACTGGAAAAGTTTTTGGATTGTTCTCTTTATGATGTACAGAGCTCAAAATTTTCATAAATATTACTGATATAAACTGTAATCATTTTGTATATTAAAAGTGGTACCATTTATTGAAAAAAATTTTTTTAAGAACTCATTTTCTCATAACACACATTTAAAAATTACATCAATAAAGATATAATCAAACCCTCACATACAGTCCTAGTGAAAGTCATGTTTTTGTTGTGAGGAGAGTGCTTTTATTTAAAATCATGTTCTATTAAAAAGAAATGGCTGTTGCTCATACCACAGTTATTTTTCTTATTGTCTGCATCTTGAATACCCAAAGTGTGAAAATTTTTATGCGTTTTTGTTTGTGTTGCCATTCAGTAGATGGTGCAGGAGTTTTGGTTACGTACATAGATACTGACATACATGCTACCTCCATTATAGTAAGATATTGTTATATAATGTCACTGATATTCATTACTAAAAGTTAAAAAAGAATATGCATAGCTAATAAGCTTTCTTTGCAAGATAAGACTTAAAGAAGAAACAACTCACTCAAATTATTTAATGACCACTTGAAAGTAACATTTCATCTAGTGGTTGCTAACATATAAATGTATAACAAAAAAATTTTGTTGATAGTATTTAAATAATTATTCCTATAGTGAGAACATGGTGATGTGGTTACTAAAGGGAATTGTAGCTAGTTTCTAAATGTTTTGTCAAACAGATGATTGCAAGTACAAATTTGTGAAAAGAAAATTATCGGGGTATAAAACCCTACAAACTGTTTGGGTAATTATTTCCAGAAAAAAAAGGACTAGCTATATTTAATTTAGCTTAAATATTAGGTC
>NW_013668471.1:19162-20132 GCF_000517525.1 Limulus polyphemus | reverse complement strand
ATAAGAATGGAAACTATTTCATTTAATAAATGTTTTGTTTTGATATATAAGTTGTTTGGGTTTCTTCATCTAAAAAAAGTGACATTAATTTCTTGATGACCTAATATGTAACTAAAGATTTTCTTGACAAAAGTGTATGTTTGTTCAGTAGTGGTGTTAGTATTATTTAACTTTGAAAGAAAATACTTCCTGTACATATAAGATGATTGAAGAAATGAATATCTTCTAATGTTTGTTTTCAATTTTTCTACAGAGGCAAAGCACAATATGGATCAGCTGTTCAGTTTGTTCCCATCAACAATAGCTCTGAGAAGGTTGGAGGTAAGATTCCAGCTGTACAACCTTTACTGTAGTCTACAAGTTTTTCATGAGTGAAAAGAAGTACTGTAACATTCATTTGAATTCTAAATAATATATAACTACTGTGTTTAGCTATGGCATAGTGGCTCAGGGAATGGCTGTGTTCTTTTTCATGTACACAGTTTTAGCTCATATTTCCATCTCATGACCGATAAGAGAACTAATTACAGCTGTGGCCATTGAAGATTCCCTCTTGTTAATTTCTAAAGTTTCAGCCAAGCATACATGAATAATTTGGAGGTTATAGTTTAGAATTATTAAATAGTTTTATTACATTATATGATATATAAGTAAATACTATTTCAGCATATCCCACTGTGAAATTAACTTAACCCTGTTGTCCCGGATACCCTTTACTGCGCATGACACAAGGTTTTAGTATCTTACATTCAAAATTTTATTAAACTACTTTTTGTTTATGTTATACCAATTAGAAGAGCATAAAATATAGCTAATAATCCACATTTTAATAGTATACAAGTTCTAAGTTCTTAATTTTAAAAGGAAATATATAGAAAAATCATGAATTTCCACCAGTGTAACACACATGGCAACTTTTGTCTTAGTATGTCATCATCTCTATTTTATCCATCACCCCTCAAAAATGTAC
>NW_013668471.1:14160-18845 GCF_000517525.1 Limulus polyphemus | reverse complement strand
AAGGTTTTCATCTATCAAACGGTGTATTGTATAACATTGTGTTCTGAACAGATAACCGTCAATTTCACTCTTAACGACTAGCTTGGATGAATTTATAACGTCTCTTGTCACATAGTTAGAAAGCCAGGAAAATTTTTAGAAATAAATGAATTTGTCTACTTTTTGTATGTTATTAGTCTATATTCTTTGGTGTATTATTTAATTAAATAAAAATTGTTAAGTGTTTTACTATAATCACTCAAAAAATATCCTCGACAATCAAGGGCAAGAAAAAAAGAAGATTGGGTAAGTACTTTATTTCTTGTTTTTCACGTTTATTCTTTATGTAAAATTATAAAAGTAACTAAAATGTAAAAATAGGAATCCTTTTAGGTTTGTTAAGATTAGATAAGGTGAAATAAATGATAATAATATTATAATGAAAATGTTTCATGAGGCACACACGAGAGCAGCTCGTGGGTAATGTAAGTGTTAGCATAATGTGAGCTACACGTGTCCCAAGCAATTTACAACTTATAATGGTGCGTATAGTAGTTAAACCAGGTTCAAAGGGCATTAAAATAATAAAATTTAATTATAAATAGATGTATATTGTTATGAACTTAGAGCTACTTAGAATAAACGAATGTAGTTTCATGTTACAATTTGACGTCATTCTAGAAAGATCAAAAAGGGTAATTTAGGTTTATTTTGATTTTTATTATGGTAACGAGGTCAGTCAAATTGACCGATCCTGTTTTGAGATAGTTTATCTGTTATTTTCTCTACCCTATAAAGTTTTACTGAAAAAAAAAAAAAAACGTTTGACATGCATTTAGGAGGTTTTAGGGATTACACAAAGGAAATTTGAGATGATGAAAAGTATTTTTAATTTTAACATGAAAATTACTTTGCACACGGACTATTCAAAACAAATACTCAATATATTCGTGGACAAAACTTTATTTTATTTTATTAAAATACTTTACTAAGAAATATGACTTTTTGTATGTGAAAGACTTATAATATTAACTGAAAGACTGCCAAAATTTGTGAAGATATACCCAATATATAGAGTTATAAGTATTAAATTTATATGAACTTTAAACGAGTACAGAAGGTCATGTGACTCGGTCAAATTGACCAACTCTGTGTTGGAAGAGTTAAAATTTGATTTTATTTGGTTTTTGTCATGTGTTTGGCCTACATATTTTAGATTGGGAAAATATTTAGACAGAGGAAAGAATATGTGAAAGGCATTGTTAATGGACTGCACCTATCTAAAAAATTTTTGAATGATGTTTCGAGCAGCTAACATAGATATTCATCAGGTGAAGTTTTGCTTTAGCAGCTCAAAAACTTTGATCAAAACTTTATAAACAGATGCAGTCCATTAAAAATGCCATTGAAGTTATATTGATATTTACCTCCTTTTTTATTTTTCAAGCCACCCATTATATGACCTACCACACCATCCTCAGAACTTCCAAGGACTTCTATAAAGCTCTGGAGTTATCTCGTTATATCTCGGATAAACTGACAGAACAGGTCAGAATTGACCCAACAGATTCAAATGTCCGTGTGTTTCCCTACAGGTAACTTGTTTATTTTGGCTTTTAACAAGTTATTAAAAACATAAATAGAAGTCGAGCTGCATAAAGTTTAAAAATGAATCAGTATTGATTAAAGGGAAAAAATTGTTAAAATCAGTTTGTTTATTTATGAACAAAATCTGACTCCAAATTATTTGAATAAGAAATTTGTTTACAAATTAAATACTAATATATGTTTACCCCAAATTAATTTTAAAACACAAACTATTAAGGCCTATAGCAATAACGTTTTAAACACTTGAAATGGTCCTACTTATAAAGTATTATGGTAATTTAACTTGGTATTTTTCTCTTTAGCATTGTCCATGTGTTTTATGAACAATACCTCACTATGTGGCCTGATACACTGAAGAGCTTAGGGTTCTCACTGGCTGCCATATTTGTTGTTACTTTCCTGTTGCTTGGACTGGACTTCTTCTCATCAGCCATTGTTGTGATTACCATTGTGATGATCATTATTAACTTGATGGGGATGATGTACTGGTGGAACATTTCACTTAATGCTGTCTCTTTAGTCAACTTGGTTGTGGTAACTGAAATTCACTTCACCCAGATTACTAATGGCTTTAGTGAACCAAATTTTATTCTTTCTTTTTAAATTTTGAGATAGTAAGGACACATCTCATTTTCCATGATGTTTTTACTACATTGTATACATATGAATAAAATACTAAATATCTCTTCTTTTGTTGTCAAGATATTAACCCTTTCGAGACGGGTTCACAGGTGAAAGGCCATATCTTGTTTCATGACTCTCATTCAACATTTTGTTTAACTACTATTTCATGAATTTATGTCAATAAGTTTGGTATCAAACTGTAGATTATAATTCAAATTTTAATACAATACATTACTCAATTTCTTACTTTAAAAATAAATATGGAAAAAAAACAGTTAAATCTCGTTTTTTTTGTGTCGTATGGTATGTTGAATGCAGCAGTGGTTCAAATTAGATGTTTGTGAAGTCAAAATACTAAGTCTATAGTTTTGTACGAATTAGGAACTCAAATTACTTATATTGAAAAGCTAGAATATAAAATAAGAAGGTCTTATCTTTTCTATTTGCTAAGATATTGCTCATGTAATAAATCAAGCACAGTGGCACCCCACCCACCTCTTTCCATTTTTGGAAATGCTTTCTTATATACACTTCTATATATGACATGAATAACCAATCGTAAGCTAAGAATATCCCTCTAGTGGTTTTCTCAGCCATTTTAAATTCTTAGGATGCCATTCTTTCTTTTGAACCAAGATTTCAAGGAGGTAAGGTGTGTCTCTAGTCTGCTCGAAATTTCATATTTCTTTAGACTAAAATACATCTTAGTTACTAAGCTTGATAAATTATAGTGGAATTGTGTGGTATTGATGTAGTAATTTATGATTTTTTAGTTATTCAAATATATATATATAAAATCTAAAAAAATATTTTGTTTCATATCCTCCACATGCAAAATTTTTAAAGGCTTAACAACCTACATCAAGCAGCAACTGAGTACGAAGGTTGTAACTGGAAGAGATAATTGTTTGCTTTACTACTTTATTTCCTGTTCTATGTTTTAAGAAAAATAAATTTAAGAACTTATTTCAAAATAGCAATAATCTATATACACATAATGTATAAAAATTGAAATGTGACTGTATTTTACAAAATACTAGTCTACTAAACCACAGTCAAGACAAGTTACTTTGTACAGACCAAAGGTCTGTGTTATGTTATTTGATATGGTAACATGAGTGCACATGAGCCACGTCATTGTAACTTCTGTATTGTTAGCCAGGCATGGCTGAAAGGTCAACATAATAAAAATAATAAATATATATATATAAATGTGTAATGTTATGACATTTAAGCTATTTAGTCTAAACATTTGTTTTTGTTATAATTTTGTTCATTCCAGAATGAAAGAGGCATAATTTATATTTATTTCCTAATTTTTTTTATGGTGGTTGCAAGATCGGTCAAATCTAGTGAACCTGTACAGAGATTAATTACTGAAAATAACAGATAAAAAATAAAGTGTTTTGTTAAGAAACATTTGATAATCATCTGGAAATTATAAAGATTTCATGAAATTTTTAAATTTTCTTGCACATAAAAGTATTTTTAATCTTAAAATGAAATATACTTTGCAAGAAAGAAAGGCAACATGTGAAAAGAAAAATAGGCATGAGAAAAACATTGATTTACAAACCTTAAGTCTTAATAAAAGGATTTGATATTTTGCAAGATAGAAAGGCAACATGTGAAAAGAAAAATTGGCATGAGAAAAACATTGATTTACAAACCTTAAGTCTTAATAAAAGGATTTGATATTTTGCATATGAAAGCATTGTAACGTTTACTGATAATCTGCCAAATTTCATTAACATTCGCTTACTAACTTAAAAGCTATAGCATAAACTATAACAAGCACAAAATGGTTAAGAGGGTTGGTTTCAGGGACCAAGCCCGTGCTGAAAGAGTTAATAACAAACTAGCCTTAGTTAAAGCAAAATTTTGTTTGCAAGTTAAGAATAAATGTATTTAAGAATGCACAAGTAAATGTTTATCTTCACTTATATAGGCTGTTGGTATTTCCGTGGAATTCTGTTCTCATCTTACACGGCTGTTTGCTATTAGTCCTGCTGCTACACGCACCAAACGAGCACAGGATGCACTAGAACGCATTGGAAGCTCTGTAAGTGGAAACTTTCTGTTCATAGTGAAGAAAGTTGTTGAGTAATCTTTTAATCTTAGAATCGTTTTTTGCTTTTATATAGCAAATGTAGATAAGACCAATAATTTAAAAACACGTTTTATTTTGTTAAAAGTACTCTGATAGAGTTTTTTTATATGGATAGACACTAAACCTTGATGTATTAAATTAAACTTTTAAACATTATTATCACCTTTAGTTGTTTGATCTAAGTTGCTTAATTATCCTGAACACATTAGCCTGATACTAAATTTATAAATTTTTTCAAATACACTGAGTGGTCACAAGTAAATAGACACCTAATTTTTCGTCATTTAACTGATTTATGCTAACTAATATTTGTTCACAGAGCACTATATAAATGAAAATGGTCCGCACACTAATTATCTTGTGT
>NW_013668471.1:10116-14139 GCF_000517525.1 Limulus polyphemus | reverse complement strand
CAAGTGATATGATGACCAAGCCTCTGGACTTTTGGAAGACCTTGTTGTTCTCAGACGAATCAAGATTCACTCAATTTTCAGACAGTGGAAGGATATGGGTCTGGAGAATGCCTCACCAAGAGTTTTGGCTCAACAGGTTGCAGCCAACTGTGAAGCATGGCGCTTTCAGCGTGATGGTATGGGGAGCTGTTTGGGTTGGTGGGAAATCGAGCTTGGTGGAGTGCGTTGGCAACATAAATTTTGCGAAATATGTCGAAATATTGGAGGAAGGACTCTTGCCACAAGAACACAACGTTGTTCCAGGAAGATGGAGCACCGTGTCACACTGCTAGAAACACCCAAAAGTGGCAGGAAGAAAATGGTATCCATAAGTTGCCATGGCCGAGCCAATCTCCTGACATGAACCCCATTGAAAACCTCTGGGCCATACTCGACCAGCAAGTCAAGAAACAACCAAAAAAACCAACCTCGAAGAGTGATCTACTCCAAGTTTTGAAGCAAGAGTGGGCGAAAATCCCTCAAACTAAAATTGACAAGATGATTCTCACGATGCCCCAAAGGATCAACGAACTCCACGAAGTGAAAGGAAGATCTGCTAGATATTAATTAAATTATAAATATATCAATTCATGTGAATATGACTGAAAATTTAATTTTTTCTGAAAAGGTGGTGTGTATTTACTTGTGACCACGCTGTGTACATTGCAAAAAACTCCATTGACAATTGAGTTTGTTAACCCATTAACTGCTGCAGGAGCAGCTCAATTGTCATTTTCCGACTCACAGATAAAACTGAGTTGCCATCAATCACAATACAACTGTAATTATCATCATTCACATAGAGTTAAGTTATATATGTGTGACTGACGGATATTTCCGTCATTCACAGCTGAGCCATAAAACTTCAATGATGGAAATATCCGTCATCCGCAGTTAATGGGTTACTATTGCTACTAATAGTTAAAGTATGTCTTTGGGGTAATTCAAACAAATTCTGTGGGTTATGTCGATAAGCTGACTTTTTTAATGTTTCAATTATTTTAAATGTTACTTATAATCAAATAATATTTATTGTACTGAATATTTTTTAGAACTTGTGTAATGTCTCAGTAAATATATAAATAATAATGTTTTTTTATGATTTCAGATCTTATCAGGTATTACTCTTACTGACTGTGGGATCCTGGTTCTAGCCTTTGCAAAGTCTAGGATCTTTCAAGTGTTCTATTTTAGAATGTATCTTGGCATTATTGCATTTGGTACCCTTCACAGTCTGATCTTTTTACCAGTGTTTCTAAGTGTTATTGGTAAGTTCATTCAGACTTGTTTACAAATTACATATTTCAGAATGCTATTTCAATCTCTCCAGGACAGTTTTTTTTTCTATTTCTTTGTTTTTCTTTATTTAAATAAATAACCTTGTTACTAATGTTATGGTTTTTGCTATAACCCAGACTTGAATTGGTAATACTTTCAGCTTATGTATTTATTATGTAGTATTAAAGTATTCTTAGCCTGAAAGATTTAAATTTAACATGAATAGATATAAATTCCTTTCTCATTGTAGTTAAAAAGTATAACTACAAAATTCAAGGTATAGTAATTAGCCTGAAGAAGATTTGCATTGATTTTGGGATAGAATCATTAGAATGTTTAAGATGTAGTTACTGTTGTGTATCTAGAGAATGCTGAATTATGAAAAGTTAAAAGTAATTGTCCCTTAGTTTATGATCAGGTGACACTAGAGCCCAAATATTGGAGTATAATAAACTCTGTCACTAGAGGTCACTAAGTTATGAGTGCAAAATTTAAAATGTTAGTTGTTTGAAACAGTAAAAATTGCTTGGAAATAATTTTAGTTATGGCTGTTTTTTTGATCAGCAGAATTGTTAGAAAACATTACGTTTTAAAATGTAAATACTTGGAATGTATTTCCTTTATGTTAGGAATGTGTACATTTGTATATTTTAATGGTATGCAAAACCTGTATTTTTTTAATTTTTTTTGTAATCTTATCTTGAAGTGCTTTCTCTATTTTGCATTCAGTGATTGGATAGTGGATATTTTGATCATATGTTACTGTTAACATAATGAAGCTTAAAGAATTGGTAATTGTGTAATTAGAAGCTTTCAAGGGCTTTTTCAAAATGCAATGATCACAATACTTGAGCAGCAGTAAGCTTCATATTAAAGACAGCAGCTAAGTTTGTACTTGGAGTCAGCTTAATAAGGGAAATTAAGCCATTTATATAAACTGAAGAAAACAAATATTTCATTTTAACAGCATAAATAGTTCTAATTAGAATAACAACTTGATCTGTTTTGTTTTAGGTCCTCCAGTTAATAAACAAAAGATGTATGACCACATTCATCTGGAGGACCTTCCTCCTCAAGGTGGATTTGCACACACTGATAGCGTAAGTATTGACTTGTAAAGAAAAAGATTTATTGGGATAGTAGGTAACTGACCTTTTGTCAGCAAATGCAAAGTATTTTCTTCTCATTAGAAAAAAAACACTAAAAATGGATAAGGTTAATTGATATTAAACATTGTTTTACATAGTGGCATTATGCCCATAGGCCACAGATGGGCATGCCTCCTCAAAAAACATTTGATTAAATACATTCAGAATACTTTTCTGTATTGGAAACCAGAAAGTTAACAAAAATAACAGTGGAAATTGAATAATATGAAAAGTAAAAGCATGATGCCAGTGGCCTTACAGAATATATCATTAGGGGAAAATAGTATAACTATGGAATATTCTTTAATTTTCAGATGAAGAATCCTGTTTATGTACTTAAAAACAGTAATTGAAACTTCTAAATATCTTGTCATTCCATATGTTATTTCCATAAGGAAAATTGCATATGTTTGTAAGCAAAGGAACTGACTACAATGCATTGTTGGCAAACTGTATTTGGTGCATCGAGCACAATAGAGCATATATATGTATGTATGTGTGTGTATGTATATATGCATGTATATAATACTAACCTGAAAATAATAAATAAATATAAACCAAACAATAACAAATATATACTCAAACTATTCCTGTTCATGCTCCTATCCTTCAGTCAGCTCATGGAGGACATCCTATTTTTCTTTGTGAAATTACCTCACAAAAAGAAACATTTTTGTTCTTAAGTTTTTTTTTCTCAGCCTGACTATTCAGCATGTACGAATACTGAAGAAACGATGTTGATACAGTATGAAATAATAGGAATTGCAAAAAATAATAAGTTTCCTGTAATATACTCTTGAAAAGAAGCATTTTGATATGAAATTTTTTTCTACAGTTAACTGTTCAGGAGATATATGCTATACTATGTTTGCATTTGTCTGTCTGTAACTTTTGTCACAAGTTTCTCGATCAAACACTACAAATCTTGTATCATTAGAAAGGCCTTTGTCCAAGGAGTCTGTATTGCATGTTAGTTTTTCATTCAGGATCACTTTATCTGTTTTGCTTAGTTAAACTTTTAATGCAACGTGTATGGTACATGATGGCACAATGTTGTTCTCATCACGTCATGACTGGCTTCAAGTTCAGCTTTAGATTTTTTTGTTTACAAAGTATTTCACACAAACAACACTTAACCCATTTATAATTTCCTATAAAAATATTAACATTATACTAAATACAATTTCTATGGGCTTTTTTGACTTATTTAGGTCTAAAATATGCATGCACAGGTCGTTCAAAACCATATGCTTATCACTTTGTGAACACATATCCAGACACTTCTGCATATTCAACTAAGTTTGCCTTCATTACAGCTTACATTTACTTTGCAATAACTTAGCTTTGGTTCATTTCATAGACTGCTATACACACCTTTTAGCTAATTTTTTCTTAAGTATGGGTTTTATTCTTCATTTTAGTGACTTTTTTTTCAACTTGTAAAACTGTCAGACACTGAATGCTCATAACTGTTTCATACTCTGTACACTATTATACATACCATTACTATACTTTAGTGTTCACTTTATACACAGTTTTATTAAATATATACACCTGG
>NW_013668471.1:2996-9181 GCF_000517525.1 Limulus polyphemus | reverse complement strand
CCCGACACTTGACGATCGCCATCGCAGGGAGAGGTTGGCCTGGTGCAGAGCAAGGCAGAACTTGTACCCAATAATGCATAATTTCATTTGATAAACACGTTTAGATTGAATGGTAATTTATAATCAGTCACAAGAACGTCGAATCTGAATCACTTGAAAAAAACACGGGGGTGCTTAACTTTTTTCCAGGTGTATAGTTACATCTATGTGAGTTTCTTTGTGTGACTGCATAAAATATTTTCAAATAGACCAGTATTTATTGATCTAATGCATAATGCCTGCAAGAAAGCGTAGCTTAAATGGTGTGCATAAAAATGATGGAATAAGAAAAAAATTCAAGTGAAGGGTATGAAAACTACTGCAAATGTTTCGCCGGGTCATGACTAGTGTATATATGTAGATTATGTACTCTTAAGACAAAAAACAAATAGTACTCTTATAGTGTTATAAGAGTTTCCTGACACATTATTATCAATACATAAATATTGACTAGGCAGAATAGACATCTCCAAGTTATTGAAAACTTTAACGTCTTTTTAGTACTTTTAACTTAAACTTACACAAGTAATACTAAAAATGTCAAAAAAAGATTCATTGGGAGGATACTAAATGCATCAATGTTTATGTAATAAGTGTGTAAAATAAAAAAGCCATTAGAAATGCATCAATGTTTATGTAATATTTGCTTCCAGTTTAGAATTGTTGTCCAATAACTTTTTAAATTTCCCAGTTTTTTCTCTTGTTTTGTCAAAGTATTAAGGTCATGGTCATTTCAGGTTTTGAAATTTTTTTTAATTGCCCCTTTTTATTTTAATATATGAACATTTCTTGCCGTAAATCTCTTGTGATGTTTAATTTTGTAATTTACTGTCTTGTTTACGTGTATTTTTGTACTAAAAGTATCAAATTAATTTTGTGACTTTGATTGTTCTACAGATATAACTTAAATTTTTTTCAAGGATTTTCACATACATTTTTGGTTGATGCTTTTATATTATTTCATAACTAATTGATAATGTGATAATTTTATTGTAGATAAATACGTAAAGAAAAACAACAGTCAAAGAATAGAAAGATGTTACTATGATGTCAGAAATCGGTAACAACCAGCACTACGTATAATACCAGTCAGACCTGTTATTGTTTAGAACGGTGAAAATAAGTGGTTGTTTTATTATTGCAAAATAACATTCTAAATAAGGATGTAATTTCTTCACTAGATATGTTGTATTTAATATTCATGAAACTATACACTTATTTTCTTAGAAGAAAATTAGTTATCTGTGATTACTCTTGTTTAGGACCTTGCTTCACTTATTATTTGTATCCTCTGCATCATATTTACACAGAATTATGGAAAATATATTTTGATTCACATATATTTATCTTCGGCATGTATCACAGGCATTGGAAACAAATTTCAGTACACACATGCTGTTTGTTGCAGCCTAACAGGAGTTTGCTATTTAATTATTTTTTGTTAGAAAATTTGATTATGTATTAGTGCATATGTTTTTTTATTTAGTTAATTGAATATGTTTTGTAAAAATGATAAAATGTATATATTTGATCAGATTTTAGTCTTAGATACTATTATATTTTTAATGTTTGTATTAGTAAACTTATTGTCTGTAGCATTGACTATTACATGTTAATATACTGAAGCCGTGAAGGCTTTTCAACTAATAAAAGCATTAATTAATGTTTAATGTTTTACAGGTTTCAAATGTTAAAGTAATATAAGAAATTTTTTCTATACAAGTTATTAATTAAAGACTTCTGAAGTGTATACACAAATCTACACCAACATATGTCATTGTTTATGTAATACATGTTAGTAACAATATAGCTGATAAATTATTCTTGCTAACTGTAAACATTGCCTGGTTTTTCTCCTATTGGACTACTTATACTTGTTTTTTTGTTTTTTTTTCACATATATTAATGTTTTCTTGGCAATCCTGCACAATTTTACAAAAAACAAAATACTTTCACAGAGCCGGTGTTTCTTGCTTATATGTAAATATCTGGCTTATTCCTGATTTTATTACAAAAAAAAAATATAAGTTATTACTTTTTTATTAAGCATTTCTGGAGCATTTTGGGTGTAATACATATAAAAGATACCAATGTTTAATTTTGTGACATAGTGTTAATATGTGTCTGACAACTGTGTGATTGATTTAAAATCTGTAATGACTGAATAATCAGTGTTAATTTTTTCTGTTTAGAGAAGGTTTTCTAAAGGCCTGTCTTTACAGTCTGTGAAGTTAGTAAATCATTAAATAGGTGGAATATGCTAGATCTATATTTTTTTTTTATCTTTCAGAAATAAATCATATTTTTCTTGCTTATCTGCATTAAAGGTGTTACTTTTAAGAACGAATAACCCAACAGTTTAGGGTTAATTTACAATTAGTGTTAAACTTCTAGACAATAATGCAAACACAAGCAGTTTATTTTTTTATCATGTAGCTGATCATGCAAAAACTGTCTGATACAACATTGTGTGATACACTTGTAGATTCACTTTTTGTGCATATAGAGAACTTTTCTTGAATTGGAGATTCTATTTAGAAACAGTTTCGTGAAGAAAAAAAATAAAGCCACTTTATTAATTTTTATTCTTTGCTGATAGATAGTAATAAAAATGTGTGATAAACTGTGGGGTTATTGAAGTTTGGAAAAGTCATTTAGTACTATGAATTTAAGTACCACGTAGTAAATAACTTAATTTCTAAAGAATTTTAAAATACCATAATTAGAATGTAAACTAAACAACTAAAAAAAGCTGTTGGACATTCATTATTTTAATTTTGATAATTTTCATTACTGCTCCTTCTAAGGATTACCAATCTGAACTTTCTTTATTTCCATTGTAGCTATAGTCATGTAAAAAGGTGTTATTTTGTGATAATGATGGCACTGAGAATTAACTCTGTTTAAATGTGTGTAAAAAAAAAAAAATATCTTCCCTTTGATTCTGTATGTAAGATGTGTGAGAACTATTAAAGCTTTGTTCTTTTTCAAAATAAACTGTCTTCTTTTGTTGCTTTTAATATTTTCATTTTTAATTTCATATTTCATCCTGATTACAGTGGTCAGATTATAAGGTGTCATTCAATAATAATTTTAAGTAATGTGTTACAATATTTTTTGTTTAATATTTTTATTCTGGTTATTGATCTTAATTGTCATCATTTTTGCTTTGTATATGTATGTCTAGAGTTTAAAGTTGTTTTTTTTTACTAAACTAGCTTGTTTATTATTCTCTACAGAAGTCATGCTTGTTTAAAATGTTAAAAAATGTCATATTCCAAAGTAATGTTAAGTCACATATATTTTCAAACTACTGATTAACTTGGAAAATGTCTTATAATAAATCAAACATTTAATATATATTTATTCAAGTTGTAAAAAAATACAAAATTACACTAAGAAATATTTAACACATATAATGACAAGTGCAAAGCTATGTCTAAATCTAATCTTCTAACTCAAACCCAGATTATAGTATTTAACTAAATCACAATGTATAAATATTAAATTAATTTTTGACCAAGGACCTACACAAAGGTGACTTAGATCTTATTGAAAGCGAAGTTATAGCAGGCTATAATAAGTTAACAAATCAAAATTTAGAAAAGTGTGTATTTTAGATTTTAAAACTCTTCAAATGAAGATTTGTATGCAGTAGGTGAATTGATGAGCACAAAATTTGTATTCTTCCAAAGCTAATACTACATCATCATTCAAAGGTAATTTTAGTACTCTGTATATATTACCAGATATTGTAATAATTCTAAACAGTAACTAATTTCTGCATGATAAACTTCCGATCTTATGGTTATGTAGATGTAAATTACAACAGATTAAAAGTACATCAAAATTAACCCATCATGAAATTGTTATGATAACGGTTGTGAATCTAAAGTTTTGATATTGCAATCTTTCTTAATCTAAAGAGATCATGCATGACATGTACTCGTGTCAATCAATCAAGATCTTGTATATTTCATTTAAAAAATCATATGTTGACCATTTACTAGCTGTACGGTCATCTAGAAATAGAGGTGACTTGTCTATGATGATCATGTTCACAAGGACATGCAATATGGATGAATAACCTTGGGGATTGATAACAAATTTTGATTTGTAACTGCACGCTGCCTCAAAAAAAAAATTTAAGTAATACAAACTGCTATACATGTGAGTATACGATAAGTAGAAATATCTAAAGAAGGAAATCCTGATAAAGGTAAATTCTTTTAACATGAAAACAAAATCTAATCATTATTTCTACTGACCAGACTTTTAAGATGGTTGAGTATTTATTTTGAAGAAATATATTCAGTGTGATAATGTTTAATTTTCAAATGCCAAATGTATTTTTACATGACATGACTACTAAAATTTTGTGAAAATCTAGAATTTATTGTAGTTAAAATGTTGTCGTACCTTGATGAGTTAACAATAAGTTACAATGCTAAAATCTGGGTTTTGATTCTTCATCATGGGCATATAACCCACTTTGTAGCTCTGTGCTAAAGCAACGAGTTAACCACAGAATTTTTTATAATAATTTTTAAGCCAGTTTAAAACAATAAGAGATTTTGGCGAATTTTCCACATTACAGGATATTTATGATATTTTCAAACTCAATGGCGTTTCATGCGACACATGGGCTAAACGGCCAGCCCAGACTTAGACCCTTCAGTTTTAGAAATAGCCATCCTTAATTTGCAACTACTGATCAGAGGGAAGACAACTAGTCAGCAGCACCTACTACTTATAGATGTGGCTACTTTTAACCGAATAGCGCGATTGATTATCACGGTTGTAAAACCTCCTCAGCTGAAAGTGCGATGCGTGTTGAGCGGCACATTCAGGATCGAATCTTGGACCTTCCGATGCGCAACCCAGCAAGCTGACCATTAGACCACGCCCGACCCTATTTACAGAATCAATTTCAATTCTAAATTTATAAACATATATGAATCTAAACTTACCTACTTACAGGCTACTTTCCCTCTGGTCAGTATTTCAAAATTAGGATCGGCGACAGGTAGCCTTAATTATGATTACCAGATTTCCAGAGTAGAAAATTGGGAATTTTTTCCATAAGGAGTGACACTGTAACAGCTCTGAAAAGGGTTTATGTTACAGTAACTCACTTTTTAATATTTGCTAAATAATCTAATGTTTATTGCAACGAGTTTTAAAACTAAAGACAAAATTTTTTAAAAGCTTAACTAGTTAAAAATAATAATAATAAATAAATAACGCGTCTAAACCGTCTTGAAACTCGTGTTAAGATACAGAAAACTGGGACAATTTTATACTTCTAATGCTTCTGATCGGGACTTATTGATGATGATAATAATAAGGCTAAAACTGGGATGTCTGATGACCCCAGCCTAGTTAGCTTTGCTATAAATACAAAATACACATAACAAACGCCTCATTCTACTCGTACATTACACTATTAGAGTATATATAACAGATAAATACATTTTAATGGTGTTTATGTTTGTTAGTTTCAGAATTTTGTACAAAGCTGCACAAGGGCCATTGGTGCATAGCCATCTCTAAATTTGAACTAGTAGACTACAGAAAGGCAGGTAGAAACCGAACTCTGGTAAACATCACGTGCTTTCGTTACGTGTTCCATATCATAAGTAGACTGTAAATCGAAATTATGTTTGTACGCGTAACAATTTCAGCACGGGCTCAGTCATAACCTCATAACCATTTTGTGCATGTTATAGTTTTTATGCTATAACTTTTAAATTAGTAAGCGTTGATTATCAGTTAACATTACAATGCTTTTATACGCAAAATATACTTTTTTATTAATTCTTAATGTTCTTCCCATACATTTTTCTTCTTCTTTTCACATGTTACCTATCCAACATGCAAAAGAATTTTCATTTTAAGATTAAAAATATTTTTATGTATCAGAAAATTTTCAAATTTCACATTGCAAAATCTATATAATATCCAGATAGTTATCAAACATTTCATAAAGAAAAACTTTATATTTTTTCTGTTAATTTCACTAACGAATCTCAACGGGTGTGATAGATTTGACCGATCTCGTAACCAACATAAAAAAAGGAATAAACTGTATTCAATAATATATAGTTGACCTTTAGTCTTTACAAAGTGACCCTTTCTTTGCTGTG
>NW_013668471.1:0-2426 GCF_000517525.1 Limulus polyphemus | reverse complement strand
ACTAAAACACAGCAAAGAAAGGGTCACTTTGTAAAGACTAAAGGTCAACTATATATTATTGAATACAGTTTATTTCCTAATTTTTTATGTTGGTTACAAGATCGGTCAAATCTATCTAACCCGTAGAGATTCATTAGTGAAAATAACAGAAAATATAAAGTTTTTCCTTTAAAAATGTTTGATAACTATCTGGACACTATAAAGACTTCACATATGAAATTTGAAAATTTTCTGATGCATAAAAATGTTCTTATTCTTAAAATAAAAATACTTTGCATGTTGGATAGGTAACAAGTGAAAATTAAAAAGAATGTATGAGAAATTTTGCCTAACAAACCTTGAGAATTAATGTTTTGTGTACGAAGCATTGTAATGTTAACTGATAATCTGCCAAATTTCGTTAACATACGCTTACTAATTTAAAAGTTATAGCATGAAAACTATAACAAGCACACTATGGTTACGAGGTCGATCCGATGGACCGAGCCCGTGTTGAAAGGGTTAAAGCATAGATTGTAAGTGTTCGTAAACCAGTGCAATGTTAAGTTGAAAATAACTTTTTAATCCACATTCCCGTGTGTTTTTTACAATTTGCTATTATTCTGAAATTTACAATTTGGAAAAGGGAAGATGTATTCCTCTCCCATAAAACTGTTGGAAAATGGTGCCTGTATGAGCAATTTTATTAAGGTTTTGAAGTTTGATGGTTTCAATTTCTCGCTAATTTTTACTGATTGTTTAGACTTTTTTTAATGGGCTAATAAATAACATTTCATCCTTCAACTGTCAAAATAATTTTATTATGTTTTGTTATGTAATGAATAATGATACGTTCTTAAAAACCTTAAGTTCGATAGAATCCATTGAAAGTTAAAATAAAAAAATAAAATAAAAGTTTGCTTCATCTGCTTTCTTCACATGTGCTTCAATATACTAAGTTTGAGAGCATCTTTGCACTTACTTCGAAAAACTTAAGGTACACTTAATACCAGAAATAGCAATTACCTGTACCGAACAGTAACGGCCCATTTCAATTACCTGTACAGCGTACCGAACAGTAACGGCCCATTTCAATTACCTGTACAGCGTACCGAACAGTAACGGCCCATTTCAATCAACTGTACAGCGTACCGAACAGTAACGGCCCCTTTCAATTACTGGTTTGGTGTGAAATGAAGGATTATTTATATTAACTGGACTATACAGAAATTTAAGGGTGGGAGATAATTTCTTATTTTGTTAAGCGGAGGCAGTAAATTCTAATTTCAGTTTACTTAATGAGCGAATATACAATGAACAACGAACTTAATGTGTGCAAATTTATATTTTTTATAACAGTGAAAAGTATGCCACTTAATTTATTCAAAGCACGTGGCTCCAAGGTAAGAGTACTTTTGGCTCTCTTAGTCTAATGTCTACAGCCTAACGACGACTTGTTCGCTCAGCAAAGATGTTTTCTAAGACCTTGGATTTCTGGTCGTGACGTCAATGTTAACTGCTACGGCTATACATCGAAAAAATTCATAAGACCAAGTTCATTCAGTCTTTCTTCACTCATAGAGTTACGAAGGTAAGTTTTCAGGAAGTTATGAAATTATATAAAAAAAAAGGTGAAATATTTTTCTTGGGCAATCCAAGTTTGCCCCCTCTCCCTACAGATGTTGGAAACAATACTGAATAATATAATTATTATATTCTGTGACGAAAAATGCTTAAACAGTTGTGCATGACAGACAGCATTGAAGATCAAACTAAAATGAGGGGCAGGAGATGGGATGGGGGATAATTATTGGTGTAAGACTTTAGCTCCCTCCCCCTCTGGATCCATTATTATAAAGAGTTTTAGGATTGTAGTTGGATAATAATCTTTTGATCGTACATGGGACATATTTTAGACATAGGAATGAAGATCAAGACATATGGTAGTGTGTCGTGCAGCCGAAACAACCTAATGCAAGACACACAGGAGTGATAGCTTAGAGATTTTCCACCTTCTGTATCTCTGACTGTGGTAATCTAAGCTGGCACATATTTTCAGTAGATGTGCTCTACTGGACCTTTACTTCACATACCAAATGTCGAGGCAATCCATTAAGAAATACCTGAGATATAACATCTCCAATTTTGATTTTCTTCTTTTATTTTCTTCTCACCAAAAGTACGGAAACTTTATTTTATAGGAAAATATACTTAACATCTATGGATTTTTTTCAAATTTGGTACACTGATAGATCTTTTCAATTTACAATAGGAGTTTCATTTTCTGTAATTATAAGCCACATGTGCAAGATTATTTGACAAAAAACCGCTCAAATTTAACGACAATTTTTGCGTACGCCTACACAAAAATACACATGAGATATCGGTCTAGCATTTTTACTACAGCTTCACTTAAGGGTAAAAGTGGACAGGTTTTAGTTGCTTGC
>NW_013668470.1:152629-160497 GCF_000517525.1 Limulus polyphemus | reverse complement strand
GACAACTTCTTTTTTACATAACACAAGACATCGAACAACTTCTTTTATCCATAACACAAGACATCGAACAACTTCTTTTATCCATAACACAAGACATCGAACAACTTCTTTTATCCATAACACACTACATCGAGACGACAGCTTCTTCCGTCCGTAAAACATGACGTCGAGAGAGACAGTTTTTGAGTACATAACACACGAACTCGGAAGGAAACGTTCTCGTGTTTATAAACACCCCATCGAAGCTACCAGCTCTTATACGTACCCTACACAATATTGAGAGGACCAGTCCTTATTTATATAATACACGATAAAAATGAACAAGAAAAATTGCAAGATGCATTGTGACATATGCTTCCATGTTGATAAATCTCGTTAAGTATTAATTTAATGTGGTCTGTGCGTTTTTTCGTTAAAGTTTTGAACTAGGATAAGGAAATCTTACAATGAATATCTTAATTTAAAACGTGCTTGGCATTTTTATTGGCGTTTCTTGTAGTTAGACCTACACAATAGGCTATCTGTGCTCTGCCCATCACGAGTATCGAAACCCGGTTTCTAGCATTATAAGTCCGCAGACATACCGCTGTGCAACTGGGGGCTTGCGGATAGCTGTCCGTAATTTTGAAACAACCAAGTAGATGGAAAGCAGCTAATTAACATCAGAAGGAAAGCAGCTAATTAACACCATCCACCTCTAACCCTTTGTTTGATCGCTATTCTTAAAGCACAGCCACAACTCCAAAGTGCAGAGTATATATTTTGGAACAACGGTAAGAGAACCAATAATCTTCGGAAGCTAACCAATGGGCCACGCCCGATTACAAGAATAAACTTAAAAACGACGACACGTTTTGAAGCTCTGAAATCAAGGAAAGATAGTTTTGGAAATATTGTATTATTGTTAATATGTATAACAAACTGATACTTGACATGAATACCATCATTTTTAACAATAATTACTTTTCCAATAATAACTACGTAATAATTACTACAGTGCTCTGTTTTCATTGTATCAAACATATCATTAGCTACACATTTCTACAGATTCACAGGCTTGGAATTGTCGGACAAGTATTAAACTTATATTGCAACATTTCATAAATAATTCATTTTAAATTTGTATATCACATTTTTGGTACAATCTCTGAAATATCCTTTAACAAAATTTAGATTACTATTGTACATTAATAATATAAATAAAATCATGTAAACCTCTAGCTAATGCGAAACGTGCTTAACTTCAAACAAACAAGCAAGCTATCCGTAAGTAGCCCTTGTGTGGGTTTGTACGTAGATTTAAAAGAAAACTATGATTTTGGCTGTATAAGATAATATACCAAAACAATTAGTAACTTATCTTTGTGTTATGACACGTACAGTTTGGTTATTGATTAATTCGAAACATGGATTCAGCTTTAAAAATTGAATTAAAAGTTTTCATTTCAGTGCCTACCCAGCACCGGAATTACAAACCATATTTTACAGTCAATGCAACAGTATAGATGAATAGACGAAGACAAATACTGAGAAGCCAAGGATATAACTAAGACAAGGTGCGGAGGAAAGAACTGATTTAAAACAACAATTACTTCTCTGTTCTCCAAACATAAAGATACGAGAACTGTTATGATAACGTTTCAGCAGTCTCAGTGGGAAAGTGGCAAGATGCAGTGTTCTAGTTGGCACGGAGGAACTACGTCCACGTCAGTTTTCTGACAACTTTGATAAATGACCATGTGGTAGTCAGTTGTCTGTTCCACGACAATAAATCATCACAAAATGACAATCAAAAGTTTGGTGAAACATGCGGTTGCTTATATGTTCTACTTTGTATCATATATTTATATTGATTGATGAAGTTATTCTCAAAATATTTCTTCCTTCTATTCCTCCTTCTCGAAAGGAAACTCAAATAAAGAACTAATGCTAACAAAAAAATCATTTTTTGTTGATATGATTCTGTTAAACAGCAAATAATTTCAGTCAGTAAAAGTCAAAACTGTACATAAATATCATAGAAACGTTGAACAAGAAGATATTTTTTCTTATCAAACATTAAGTAGTAAAAGTACCAACAATTTTCGTCAATTGAAAAGTATTTAAAATTAAGTCAAAATAGGAAATAAAAATAAACGATTTTCAATAAAACGATAAACAATACTAGGTATCTCCAATTGTACAAACATAAACAAATTTATCAAACTTCAAGTGCCAATCATTTTAACAAAATCATGAAAAATTAAAACTATGTACAATTTTGTGGAGGAAAAAAAAATAAGAAAATAAAACATACAATTTTCATTAAAACCATAAACAAGTAAAAGCTTTATAAAATTCTCTAAACTTCCAGCAAAAATAATATCGAGAATTTTAGGCTAATCATTAAGAACTAAAAACTATATGGACTTTTTATTCAAACTTCAAACAAGAAAGCTTATTACGGTTTTAATCGTAACGTTAAAGAGTATCTGTTTGTTGTTAAGCGCAAAACTATACATGGGCTATATGAACTCTGCCCACAGCAGGTATCGAAACACGATGTTTTAGTGTTATATGCCCTCAGACTTGCTTACAAGTTACCAGGGGTCATAAAAGAGTGTACGATGTGCAAAATTCTCGGGAATTGTTCATGTGAACGACCCATTTATTGTAGAAGTATTGTTTGGTGTGAAAAGCGATTTTATTTAGAAAGAATATATTGAAATTGTTTGTTTGTTGTAAAGCTACATTATGGGCTATCTGTACTTTGCCCACCACGGGTATCGAAACCCGATTTTTAGCATTATAAGTTTACTATTTTACCGTTGAACCATCGGTATGGTGAAGGAGGGATGTACTAAAAAACACTTTAAGTGTTCTTTGAGCCATTGAAATACACTTGACTTTAAACGCCGCCAGAGTAATCTTAGGTTGAATTGTTGAATATCTGAACTTTATAAATCATCCAAATCACGTAATTCACTGTTTTGTAATTAAAAGTAAAACGACAATAAATTAGAATAAACATATTTATTTTTGATATGTATTATTAAACATTATTAGGTTACCAAATATCACGATTTGCGAACTTTTGGCGAAGGTAGATCGGCGTACGAGTGAGAGTATGGTGAATAAATGTTATCTACGCCATTTAAGTTATCATTTTAAGTTTATTTCATTCGTATTTTTAACTATAACTACGTAATGGCTCTTCCTTCAAAAGTAGATAATATGTATACATCAATCAAATATTTAATACTGTGCACTTTGTTTTTTCAACAAAGCCACAAGCTATTTTAATTTCGCGCAAAGCTACACGAGGGCTGTCTGCGCTATCCGTCCCTAATTTAGCAGTGTAAGACTAGAGGAAAGGCCACCGCCAACTCTTGGGCTACTCTTTTACCAACGAATTGACCGTCACATTATAACGCCCTCACGGCTGAAGAGACGAGCATGTTTGGTGTGACGGGGATTCGAACCCGCGACCCGCAGATTGCGAGTCGAGCGCCCTAACTACCTGGCCACATAATTTTCGAATAAAGCTGTATATGGCCTATTTACACATAACTATCCCTAATTTTGAAATTATAGACTAGGAAAAAGGCAGCTTGTGAATATCTCTGCCCTGTTTATTGGATTTAACTGTCACTCTTGAAGCGCATCCACGGTCCCAAAATACGGAATATATTTTTGCAGAAACGGAACGCGAACCATGAACCCTCGTGTAAGCAATCCACGTAAACTAAGAACTATACCACACCTGACCGAGCCACAAGATTCTTCAACATAGTTTTGGCTGATTTAAATAACATTAGATTACCGTATTTTTCTGTGTATAAGACGCACTTTTTTACTCCAAAATTTGATGTCAAAATCTGCTTCCGTCCTATACACCGAAAGTATGAATAATATATATGTATATATACGATATACACAAGCCATGTGTAAATATATTTAAATATGGCTATAATTTAAATATATTTTTTTTTCTGACGTCCTCGTGTTTTGCAAAAGGCATTCTCATAGTTTTACTAGGTTAGAGAGAATTAATAAATAATCATGCACAAACGAAACTAAATAGGCATTTCTCTAAAAAAAAGAAATAGTCATCGGGAAAATAAAGAATAATTTTAATCATGTGTTTAAAAAAATGCTTTTTAAAAATTCTACGTATTTTTACAAGTTTTGCTTTTTAGAAGCCGTTAAGTTAGCAGTTGAACATTTGTGATATATAGCTAATATAGAACAACTATAAACTTATATAACTTACAACTTACACATATCACAACTGTAGCTAATATAGAACAACTATAAACTTATATAACTTACACATATCACAACTGTATATAAGTTTATAGTTGTTATATATTAGCTTAGAATTATTACTAAAAAGTGATTAAAATTATCTAATCTATCTAATTTTTAACTCTGAAATTCTTGATATTCAAACTAGAAGCAAAATAATGAAGAAACGTTACCAACAGATAAAGAACAACATTTTAGGGAAAAAATTGAAAATTCAAGCATTCAAAACTTTGGTATTGATTTGAAACTCTGTTATTAATAATTCAATATAAGGAATTCCATAAATTCTATACATTATTGAGTACTGTTTATTTTAGGGTAATGCGGTCGCCTTCTTGTTAATGTTTAATAAGGTATTCCAAAAGCTGAGTTACATTTCATGATTACACATAACCTTTCGTATTGCTGTTCTATTACCGATTTATTTTTTAAGTATTTAATGTCACTCTATGGAAAAGGAAATTCCGACCAAAACTGAACAAAAAGTGCAACTAAGAGAAACCATAAAATTGGTGTGATATTGAAGAATTAAAGAACAGTCGTTCACTAACTTTATTGTTAACAAATATTTTGTATGTATAAAAATATATGTATATACACGTATTAATACAGAAAACATCTTTTTATTTTAGTGTAGTAATTATTATTTAAACTCTCTTATAAATTATACCATGTTTATTATTAACACTCTGCCTACATTTTATTATTAACATGCTATCTACACTTTACTATTAACAAGTTGCCTGCATTTTATTATTAACATGCCGTATACACTTTATTATTAACATGCTGTCTACACTTTTTGTTAATATTCTATCTACACTTTATTATTAACATGCTGTATACGCTTTATTGCTCATATGCTATCTATACTTTATTATTAACTTGATGTCGACATTTTATCATTAACATGCTATCTACACTTTATTATTAACATACTGTCTATATTTTATTATTAACATGTTGTTTACACTTTTTGCTAATATGATATCTACACTTTACTATGAACATGCTAGCTATATTTTATTATTAACATGCTATCTATATTTTATTATTAACATGCTGTCTACACTTTTTGTTAATATTCTATCTACACTTTATTATTAACATGCTATCTACATTTTATTATTAACATGTTGTTCACACTTTTTGCTAATATGCTATCTACACTTTACTATTAATATGCTGTATACCCTTTATTGTTAACATGCTATCTATACTTTATTATCAACACTTTAATATTAACGTGATGTCTACACTTGAATATATACATGTTGTTCCACTTTTTGATTAATATAATGTCTACAGTGAATTGTTAACATACTGTCTATACCTTATTTTTTAAAATGTTGTCTATAGTTTATTGCTAACATGCTCTCTATACTTTATCATTAACATGTATCCACACTTTATTGCTAACATGCTCTCTATACTTTATCATTAACATGTATCCACACTTTATTGTTAACATGCTTTCTGCACTTTATTGTTAAAATGCGTTCTATACTTTGCTGTTAATATGATGTCTACATTTTATTCTTAATTTGTTGTCTTCACGTTATTGTTAACATGAATCTACATTTTGTTGTTGATATGTTGTCTTCACGTTATTGTTAACACGTGTTTTATACTTTGTCTACATTTTACTGTTAACGTTATGGTAGTGGCCTAGTGGTTGGCGTAACGGGCTGCATATCGAAATATCCGTGATTCTAACCAATAGATGCCACTGATCATACTCTGCGTTTTCAGTTTTGGAGACGTTACAACCGTGACAATCAACCCTGCTATTCGGTTAAAGATATCCGCATAAGAGCAAGACCTACTCACTGGTTGTCTTTCCACTGGTCAACAGTTCTAAATTAGAGATAGCTCTGACTGAATCTTGCGGTTTATGAGCTGACCGTTTAGCCAACTTGTACATACGGTGGCGTTCTGATTGAAAAACCCGGTCTAATGTAATCCCACATATAAATGAAAGATCACTTATGTAGTTCGATTTTGTTTTCATTTCAAATAACATTGTAAATCTGCGTTTGATTTGTATATATATATATAAACTATTGTATAAATTGTATACGATAAATATGTAATTTGTCATAAATTAATACATTTCTACACTTAATATGTAACTTGAAGGAATTCAAGATGTAGGAATACTAAGAGTATGCTCCTAAAGCAACATTTAAAACTTTTAAAGAAGTTTTTAGTGGACTATGTATTACAGATTACTACTTGTTCATAACAGAAATAATTGTATATATATATTTTGGCTGACGTTTTAACATTCGGAATCATTAATGAAAAAGCTTCTAATGTCTATTGTTTGTATAAATAACATTTAGAATATCACAAGAGTGAAAGACATATCTGAAAAACATCTTTGTCGTTTATAGAACATCTTTTGAGAACTGGACTTTTCAGATAAATGTAACAAGAGACTTAGCAGTCTTTTGGTATTACAAGTTCTTCACATGGTTGTGCATAATCATTACAGTAAAATCAAGTTTGTTTGTTTTTACGTGATTTCGAATCTCATTACAATAAGATACGGTTCTGTACATGGTTTTGTGTACACATTACAATAAGATACGGTTCTGTACATGGTTTTGTGTACACATTACAATAAGATACGGTTCTGTACATGGTTTTGTGTACACAGTGTACACAAAACCATGTACAGAACCGTATCTTATTGTAATGTGTACACAAAACCATGTACAGAACCGTATCTTATTGTAATTATTACAATAAAATTACGTTTTTACTTGATTTAGAATACTAATGACAATAAGATCCAATCCTTTACTTGGCTCAGTAATTAATTACAATAAGATCTAAATCTTTACATGGCTCTGTTAAAATGCGTTCTATACTTTGCTGTTAATATGATGTCTACATTTTACTGTTAACGTTCTGGTAGTGACCTAGTGGTTGGCGTAACGGGCTGCATATCGAAATATCCGTGATTCTAACTATGACTCTCTTAAGGTAGCCAAATGCCTCCTCATCTAATTAGTGACGCGCTTGAATGGATTAACGAGATTCTCACTGTCCCTATCTACTATCTTGCGAAACCACAGCCAAGGGAACGGGCTTGGAAAAATCAGCGGGGAAAGAAGACCCTGTTTTTGGTGTGGATAAAGGAATTCTTTATGTGGTTAATTTTTTCATTTATGTAGTTCGTTGAACAAAGTCTTGTGGCTGTGTTTATGAGGTTTTTTAAATGTATTGATTTTTTGTGTGGTGTCATGAGCGGTATTCCAGGGGATGTAGAGGCCAGTGTGTGTTCTTGCGGTGAATTTTGGTTTTAAACTGTGTGTCCGATCTAATAATTTTGAGGTTAAGAAAAGATAACTGTTTATTGTTTTGGTGTACTTTGATGTTGGGATGAATGGAGTTTATGTGTTCAAAGAAAGTTAGTGTGTGTTCTGTAGAAGTGAAACTAGCAAAAGTGTCATCGACATATCTGTACCAGTATAGTGGTGGATGAAGCGCATAATGCATGGCTTGTGTTTCGATCTGGGTCAATACTGTATATATATATCCGTGTCAGTGTAAATTACTTGTACCTGATGATG
>NW_013668470.1:150892-151745 GCF_000517525.1 Limulus polyphemus | reverse complement strand
TATATTTAAATATGCATGAATAGTTTGTTCAATCGAATGTGTTATTTATTAACAATAGTAGTCTTTTTTTTCTTTTAAAAACATAACTATTTATAATGCTCCCTAAATAGTAAAAAAATAAATTATAGTAAAGTTAGTATAGTAAAGTTTTCCCCAAAATAAGGGTGCGTCTTATATTCCGAAAAATACGGTAATTGATTGTAGCAAGTGATATTAGTCTAATTGTATTCGTGTTACAAAATAAAGTGATAGAAATGTATAAGAAGAGTAAGATATTTCTAGTAAACTAATTTAATACACATTCTGGTGTAACTAACATTATTACAGAATGATAGAAATGTATAAGAAGAGTAAGATATTTCTAGTAAACTAACTTAATACACATTCTGGTGCTAACAATGTTTATATCTGTTATATTATTACAGAATGATAGAAATGTATAAGAAGAGTAAGATATTTCTAGTAAACTAACTTAATACACATTCTGGTGCTAACAATGTTTATATCTGTTATATTATTACAGAAGAAAAATATAAATCACATTTTTATGGCTTTGTCATCAATGTTATTTTTACAGTGACGTCACATCACACGAAATATTGATGCTGTTTGTCGTTAAGCGCAAAGCTACACAAAGGGCTATTTGTGCTATGCCCACCATGGGTCTCGAAACGCGGTTTCTAGTGGTATAAGACTGCAGACATACCGCTGTGCCACTGGAGGACAGAAAATACTGAATTAACGACAAGAAACAGTTTCAAATATGAATACCATGTTGACTCTTTTTTTTTTTTCTTCTTTTTTTTTCTGACGTCCTCGTGTTTTGCAAAAGGCATTCTCATAGTTTTACTAG
>NW_013668470.1:145678-149892 GCF_000517525.1 Limulus polyphemus | reverse complement strand
CTTCATTACCCATTCAAGCCGTCTCCAACCATTGTTATGTACATATATTAATATTACATACACGGGCGGTCGTCTTTATCTGTAGTTCAAAAGCAGACTAACTAATCAAGAACATCAGCATTATTAAAACCTAGTTACATGTTTAATAAACATTATATTGTTATGTAGTTCAACTTCATTAACAAATAATGAGTTTGGAAGTTTGCTCACATTATTTCCTTTGTTTTGGATATTTTCAGTCAGTTGGAGTTTAATTTGATGAATCAAGTTCCTCGCTCACAATACGGAAAAAAAAAATTGTCATTTCAGTTTTATCTATTAACCAACCACCCCTTTCTTTCTAAACTTTCTTCCTGTCCATTACATTCACCGTACAACACGTATGAGACAGCTGTTTAATTAAAGATTTTAATTTTTTATCAAAATGAGAATTTAATTAACACTAAGTAATATATTTTGATTTTTAAAACAATAAATTTTGTTGTCGTTTTTAAGGTTTTTTTTTTTAGTGTATCTATTCAACCATTACTAAACCTTTACGTGGACGTGATTAAAGAAATTGTGGCGGACGAACAAGTTTCCACGTTTAATGTTTTATGGCGTAAATTGCTTATCTTGAAGAGGAATATCTAGCTGAAGGCTGCGCAATAAGAGTCAATCAAACGACGGAGTAAATCTAAACAGTCCAGTAAGATACGTAAAATTCTGTGTTCGCTTTAGTGAATGAATAAAGACTGGAATTTTTGAACGAGAAATATGTCTAGACAGCTCATGGAAATAATTCCGCCATCGGCAGTCGTGTTCAGTGTGATGGCTATAATTATTTACTATTGGTCGATACTTAAACTTCTATTGTCATAAACTTCTGAGGGCCTGACACGGCCTGGCGGTTAAGGTGTTCGACTGGCGATCTGAGGGTCGCCGAACATGCTCATCTACATGGTTGCCGACTTGGCCAGCCATAAGAATACCAGTCGATCCAAAATTAACGGGGGGGGGGGATATTCATATTTAAAAAGATTATGTTGACATCCAAGGTCATATTTAATAAGATTAGGTTAACATTCAAGCTCATATACAAAAATATTATTTTATCATCCAAGGCCGCATTTAAGAATATTAATATTATATTTAAGAATATTATGTTAACATCCAAGATCACATTGAAGAATATTATCTTAACATTCAAGATCACATTTATGTAGATTAAGGTAGCATAAAAAAACACTAAGCTTCCTGCATCAGGATATTGATGAATTTGTGGTTGATTAGTTTATTGTGGAGTGGGATTGTTATGGTTGATGAGTTTGTTGTGGAGTGGGATTGTTGTGTTTGAGAAGTTTGTTGTGGAGTGGGATTGTTGTGGTTGACGAGTTTGTGGTGGAGTGGGATTGTCGTGGTTGATGAGTTTGTTGTGGAGTGGGATTGTTGTGTTTGAGGAGTTTTTTGCGGTGGACGAGTTTGTGGTGGAGTGGGATTTTTGTGTTTGAGGAGTTTGTTGTGGTTGATGAGTTTGTTGTGGAGTGGGATTGTTGTGGTTGACGAGTTTGTTGTGGAGTGGGATTTTTATGGTTGACGAGTTTGTGGTCGTATGGGATTGTTTAGATTGATGAGTTTGTGGTCGAGTGGAATTTTTTTGATGGACGAGTACGTGGTCCAATGAGATTGTTCTGGCTGATGAGTTTGTAGTCGAGTGGGATTGTTATGTTTGATGAGTTTGTGGTCGAGTGGGATTGTTGTGGTTGATGAGTTTATGGTCGTATGGGATTGTTGTGGTTGATGAGTTTATGGTCGAGTGGGATTGTTATAGTTGATGAGTTTGTGGTCGAGTGGGATTATTGAGGTAGTGTGGGATTGTTGTAGTTGATGAGTTTGTGGTCGAGTGGATTTTTTTTTGATGGACGAGTACGTGGTCCAATTAGATTGTTCTGGTTAATGAGTGTGTGGTCGAGTGGGATGTTATGGTTGATGAGTTTGTGGTGGAGTGGGATTGTTGTGGTTGATGAATTTGTGGTCGAATGAGATTGTTATGGTTTATTTTACCTTTCTCGTGAAAACAGGCGTTTATTTTGAGGTTGTGCTAGGAATTTGGGAACTTCCGGCTGTTGAGCTTTTATCAACTTCAAGTTGTTGTTAGCGATACAATAAAATATGCCCTGATTCACTACAATGCCACTGTTGTTGGTGCTGATGGTGCTGTCATCTTTTGTAACAGTAGAATTCACTTCGCCTATTTGGTCGTTGCTCTGCAACAACTTGAGTTTTAGCTCTGAAGTTCGTTACTGCTCTAAAAGTTTTCCTCAGAAGTTTTAGCTTCCACAGAGAAAAATGAAGGCTTTTTTCTTCATAATGTTGTGTTATTTGACTGTGCATCGTTTACCAACATCACTGTATGAATATTCTTTTCAGAAATAATAATCCCATAATCCTCCAGCAATAAGTCTATTGTGATACATCGCATTAGCAATTATTAAAGGATTCACTGTAAACTATAAGCGTCATCTTTGGCCCAAGGTTCGTACCTGTCGCGACAAGGTTCATACCTGCAGTAACAAGGCTCGTATCTGCGGCGACAAGCAACCATATTAGCACAATCAACTCCTTATAAAGCACGATTTACACTCAATACAGTGCTGAATTATAAAGAATCGTAATCACTTAAAGAACAATTCGAAAAATATACATAACATTTAGTATAACCCGGATATTTAAGAGACAAGACAGCACAAGATAACAAGATTTTCTTCCATGATAGTTCTCCACTGCACAATTTAAATATGATAATCCTAAATGATATTTCTCTATTGCACAATATAAGTAAAATGTTCATGAATGATATTTCTCGATAGCACAACGTAAATAAAATATTCCCGAATGATACTTCTCGATAGCACAACGTAAATAAAATATTCCCGAATGATACTTCTCGATAGCACAACGTAAATAAAATATTCCTGAATGATACTTCTCGATAGCACAACGTAAATAAAATATTCCTGAATGATACTTCTCGATAGCACAACGTAAATAAAATATTCCCGAATGATACTTCTCGATAGCACACTGTAAATTAGGACAACAAAGTGCTATTCAAGTTGAAAATATCAAATGATAACTCTATTTGATGACAGATACATACCTTTCTTAAATGAGGTAACTTTTAAAGTAAAAAATTATTTTTTAGTTCAAAAATAGTCAAAACTTAAGGTCATTTAAACAAAAGAAATAGAGTAGAAAACACAACCTCTGAGTTTGTAGATTTTTTATTGTTGTTGTTTTACTCCTTAAAACAAGGGGTGGTAAAAGGCTATATTATAAGATTTCTGATATTCAATAGAATTTGACATTTTACACTATAGTAATTATCCCTTTACAACTGTGTCTAAAGGGTGCCTCTTCAGTGGGGGTCGCCAGGAAATAGAGAAGAAGAGGGGAAGAGGTAAAGACAATGATGTCATAGACAACAGAGACGATTACCTCTTAGTTCCACGAAGTGTCACCAGAGGGTGTGTTGCTAGGACAGACAAAACTCAGATAACTTTGCTTGGCGTGACACCATAGTTTCACAAAGTGAGACCAGAGGGCGCTGGCGCTATGACGGATATTGTCATGACAATGGAAGTTGTCCAGAAAGTATGTTGCTAGGCCGCCATTATGATCTCATCATAGAGTGTCTCAACATGTCACCAATGTCTAGATTTAATTACGTTATAAAAGTTAAAAGTAATACAGTTATCCATCGCTTTAAGTATAAAAAACTTTACTAATTCATTAGTTTTGCTTCTATATTTAATCATACTTTTTTCTGTTTCTAGAGCTGGATATTTTTAAGTATCATATTTAACGTACTGCTGAAAAGTGTTTATCACACCTAATGTTTTTAGAAATATTGAACGAGACAGCCAATCGTGTTTTAACTTACTAATTATGTTTTTAGAGAATATTACAAGCGCCCTTTTCAGGATGATATGCAATAATTATCGAAATGAAAGTGTTTTACATATAAAAGATCAGGATATGTAATAAGTATGATTAAATAGAGAAACTAAAAACATAATTAGTAAGTTAAAACACGATTGGCTGTCTCGTTCAATACTTCTAAAAACATTAGGTGTGATAAACACTTTTCAGCAGTACGTTAAATATGATACTTAAAAATATCCAGCTCTAGAAACAGAAAAAAGTATGATTAAATAGAGAAACTAAAAACATAA
>NW_013668470.1:140664-145474 GCF_000517525.1 Limulus polyphemus | reverse complement strand
GTATTACTTTAACTTTTAGAAGATAATTAAATCTAGACATTGGTGACATGTTGAGACCATCATGGCGGCCTAGCAACACGCTTTTTGGACAACTTCCATTTTATAAACACCATCTCTCTGTATTTTGCCTGTCTTAGCAACGCACCTTTCGGTGACACTTCGTGAAACTATATCGACTTTGTTGTCTATGACATTATCGTTTTTACCTCTCACCTCCCCCCCCCCCCTATTGCCTGGCGACCACCACTGAAGCTGCATCCTTCGGACACAAGGGTGAAGGGATAATTACTCACTTTGTTCAAAACATTGGTTCCTGCTTCGATATTTAATTAGTATTGTTTTTGAGAAGTAAACTGGTTCCATCCAGAAGGCTTAACCTAGCAACTAAAAGTATTAAATGAGAAATATTTATAAAGTGCCAAAAAGACAAGTACTTCATAAATTGTTAGGCCTAATTTTAGGAATTGGATAATCCTTGTTTAAAACAAATAGAATGGGGTAAAGTTCTATTGTTCTATGGATTTGCTTAGCTGTTTCTAGGATGTAAAATAATGACTTTATATGAGAGTTTATAAAGCTATTACGAAATATATTACAGAATAAAGATGCTCCACATAGGCGAGTGTTCAATAATGTGCTTCAAATAATTTTCTCACTATTCACAATACTAACACATTACAAGCAACCAAGATGTGTTTTTCAACACATAACACAACAACCAAGTTGTGTTTTAGCCAAGTTCAAAATCTGTTTAAAATATTTACCAAATGCTAATTAATTATTTAGAATGTACTAACTTGCTCAAAAATCCGATTTTATTGTTTTTCTTATGTTCACAATAAGTTATTTGTGCTGTGTCCACATAAAGAATTGAAACCTGAATTTTTGGATTATAAACTCAAATGCTTACTTTCTAGCCATCATCTGAGGTAAACATTTGGATGCAATGTCTCTCATAATTAATATTTATAAGTTGGAAAAGACTGTGTTTTCACAAGTATCTTTTTTATATGGTTTAGCCCCCTGTGACTGATCAGTATAGCATTAAAAATCGAGTTTTTATACCCGCAGTGGGCACAGCAAATATATATATATATTGTGTTTCTTTGTGTTTAATAGCAAACAAAAAATAATATGGCTTCATTCTTTTATTAATTAGTTTCTTCTGACAATAATTCTAACTTTAATTTTCATTTTATCATGTTCTTTTCATAAGTTTTGAATTATTATTCAAAATTTACTCTAATATCCAATTTTACATTTACTGGCGAACATTACAACATTGGGCATGATTTTATTTTCTATTTCCAATTTCTTGTAGATAGTAGTTATTTCAACTCTCCTAAAGCATTATCTGAGTTATTATGGCCAATAGTCATTTGAAAAACAAAACACAAGAGATTTAACTAGGCGCAGAAACACTAAAGAATACAGTCGTCGTTCTTTTGGTTTTAGAAAGAAATAGAAACTAAACCATTAGAAAGTATCATCCTTCATACTTGATTGTCCTGTCAAATACTAAAACCGACATATGTCTCATCCCTACTTATATTTCTCCAATACTGAAAACAATTATCTATCCTTTCTACGTTATATTCAACTACTTGACAATTATATCTTACCTTTATAAGTAGAAACGAAAGAATGGTGTGTTTAATTATCAATGCTAATTACAAGGCTGATTTTTAACTTCCCTCTAAGTACATAGCTTATTCTGATCGGAAGTTATTAATAATTATTATATAGCTCTATTCTGTACGTAATTTCTGACCAAAGATTTTAGGTAAGGAATAGATAATCATCCTTTTCTAGGCCTTTTCCCAAAATAATTTTTATCAAAGAGGGCTGATAGTAATTCGATAAAATGTAACGAAAATGACATTAAACAGTTTACATACGGTAAGACATTTTATACAATATTGTAGTAGAATATAATTCAGTGCAACTAAATCTTTGTGTCACATTTGTACAGCAGACGCTAGTGTTATAAAGAAGTAATAAATCAGTTAAGAAAACTATCTGCAGTTATGAGTGATGTTTACTTCTTCATTAGGCCTAAACAATTTCTTAACTGTTTCGCCATATTAGTTATTTTGTATCACTACAATACTTTTCGTGTGCTGTGTACAAATACAATTTCAACAATATTTTTGGCTGTCATAGGCCAAGCTCAGGTGATGAGTTCTGGTATTGAACAGTAAGAATAATACATTACGAAAGGGTGTATCTGAAGGAATTTAAAAGATGAAACATTTATGATGAATAGCCATCTCGCACGGGATCAGATCGACCACAGAAAAAAAAGTGAGACAAAATTGGTAAAACAAATAAATAATAGAAAAGAGCAAGTCAGAAAGAAACTAAAAGAGGAAAATAGATTTAGATGGAGACATAAGAATGATGGTGTAAATAGAGGCCCGAAAGCATGTTATAAGGATGTTATCTTACTTCATTGAAAATACATTTCTAAATTTATTTGTTTCAGAATTTTGTGCAAAGTTCCACAATGACTACATGTGATTCGCCATCCTTATTTATGAACTTATAGACTATAAAAAAGGTAGTTAGTCAACAGCACCATATCCGCCAATTCTTGAGCTCCTCTTGTTTGATTGAATAATGAGATTTGACTGTTGATTTTATATCGCAACCACTATCCCAAAGTGTGGAATGTGTTTTGGCAACAGTGGATCGTGAGTCACAGCTGTTGTTGCTTGTTATTAAGCTCAAAGCTAAACAAAGGGCTATCTGTGCTCTGCCTACCATGGGTATCGAAACCCGGTTTCTAACGGTATAAGTCCGCAGTCATACCGTTGTGCCACTAGAGGTGGGGGCACGTTAACCATGACCGGTCCTTCTAAATCTATACATAATTATATTTTTGTACGGAGAAGTTCAGTGATTTAAATTCTCAAGTAATTGAATCTGCCTAGACAGATAGATTTCAAGTTTTTCCATCTTGGGATGGCATGCTTTAAATACTCATACACCATTCTTCTTACAAATCGTTGTATTGTTCTTATTCCTTAAACTTTATGAAACATTGAAAGTTTTATAACAGACTTCATTAGAAATCACTAATGGATTTTAAAAAATGTTTTTAGATTAAAGCAAAGAAATATCTTTCGGTAACTGGAGGCTTTGTAAGCTGAATTGAGAGAGAGATATTTGGTTTGGGTGAATGAAAGCAAGATAGAGTTAGTTTCGAAGGATAAGGTTAAGAAATATCTATCGGATATTTAGTGGATTTAGTGTTAAACTAATATAGAGTGAGCTAAGGTGATTAGAGATGAAGAGAGAAGAGTTTTATTACTATCTATGACTGACACAATGGAGTGTTAGTACTTTATTTAGTGTTAAACTAATATAGAGTGAGCTAAGGTGATTAGAGATGAAGAGAGAATACTTTATTTAGTGTTAAACTAATATAGAGTGAGCTAAGGTGATTAGAGATGAAGAGAGACGAGTTTTATTACTATCTATGACTGACACAATGAAGTGTTAGTTCTTTAGTTTCATAATTTATAGCTTGGCCTAATACTCTAATTTTTAATGTTAGTTGAAGCTATGTTAGTGGTATTGAATACAAGTCAAGTTACTCTATTGATGCCAATATCTTATTATGAAATATATGTATGTTACGTTTTGCGTGGACGTTCGCCGGTTGTTGTTTATTGAAAATAAATGTTTATATTTTTAATGTTAGTTGAAGCTATATTAGTGGTATTGAATACAAGTCAAGTTACTCTATTGATGCCAATATCTTATTATGAAATATATGTATGTTACGTTTTGCGTGGACGTTCGCCGGTTGTTGTTTATTGAAAATAAATGTTTATATTTTTAATAAATGCTCAAAACTTATTTTTCTTCTTTGCGTGGACGTTCGCCGGTTGTTGTTTATTGAAAATAAATGTTTATATTTTTAATAAATGCTCAAAACTTATTTTTCTTCTTCTCCGCCACCCCCGTGGCACAGCGGTATGTCTGCGGACTTACAACGCTAGAAATCGGGTTTCGATACCCGTGGTAGACAGAGCACAGATTGTGCAGCTTTGTGCATAACTACAAACAATCTTCATCTCCACCATTTCTAATTTTTAAACTGTTTGTATCAAAAATAAACATCTCTATTTGAGCTTAACTTAATGGCTAGCCTGTGAATACAAGAATAATTCGTAGTTTGTGTTCCGTTGCCACAAAAGTGCTAATTGTCAACTCCCACTATTCAGTCAGACAAGAAGAAGTTGGTAATGGGTGCTGTTGACTATTTCCCTTATTTCTGGGTTAGCAACTTGAAATCATGGACGGATATGAGCTATTAGTCCTTTATGTAGCTTCACACTAGCATTTTGAAACAAAATATAAATATGAAAACTTAAAAATTGATTCATAAAGTTCTCGAAATTGAGTTTAGTTGTTGCTTATCACATATTTAATATATACGTAATATACTTGTATGCCTAACTACTTCATAATGACTTGTAACTTCATTTTTCAAAGAGTCTAAACCCTTCGTATCTTCGGTTCCAATTACGCAACTTAACGCCAACATTATCCTTCTAGTTACCACGCAACTTAACGCCAACATTATCCTTGTAGTTACGCAACTTAACGCCAACAATATCCTTGTAGTTACCACGCAACTTAACGCCAACATTATCCTTGTAGTTACGCAACTTAACGCCAACCTTATCCTTGTAGTTACCACGCAACTTAATGCCAACATTATCCTTGTAGTTACGCAACTTAACGCCAACCTTATCCTTGTAGTTACCACGCAACTTAATGCCAACATTATCCTTGTAGT
>NW_013668470.1:135987-139664 GCF_000517525.1 Limulus polyphemus | reverse complement strand
GTCTAAACCTCGTATCTTCGGTTCCATTAACGACAACTTAACGTCCAACTATTATCCTCTAGTTAACCTACGCAACTTAACGCCTAACATTATCCTTGTAGTTACGCAACTTAACGCCAACAATATCCTTGTAGTTACCACGCAACTTAACGCCAACATTATCCTTGTAGTTACGCAACTTAGCGCCAACCTTATCCTTGTAGTTACCACGCAACTTAATGCCAACATTATCCTTGTAGTTACGCAACTTAACGCCAACCTTATCCTTGTAGTTACCACGCAACTTAATGCCAACATTATCCTTGTAGTTACGCAACTTAACGCCAACCTTATCCTTGTAGTTACCACGCAACTTAACGCCAACATTATCCTTGTAGTTACCACGCAACTTAACGCCAACATTATCCTTGTAGTTACGCAACTTAACGCCAACATTATCCTTGTAGTTACCACGCAACTTAACGCCAACATTATCCTTGTAGTTACGCAACTTAACGCCAACATTATCCTTGTAGTTACCAAAATCATTTAAAAGATATACCTTACAACTTGAACAGCAAAACAAAAGTACAGCAAAACCTGTTTTAAAATCACGGTATAATTTATTTAGCGAAAGATAATAAAAATCCATTAAAATTACAACAAAATACTACACGTTACATTTTAAGAAGAAATCAAACCAAATACTACCTGGTACATCTTCACTTACTTTACAAGTCGGAATATGTATAAATAGTAGGAACACAAAGGGATACACTCATATAAACAAGCATGTATACGTAGAGTAAAAACACAAAACAAATCTTTATAATAAGCATAACTACTCGTAAATAAGGAATAAACAGGGCATGCTTTTATAATAAGAGCAACTACTTATAAATAATAAAAACACAGAACATGCCTTTATAATAAGCGTAAATACTTGTAAATAATAAAAACAGGGTATGCCTGTATAATAAGTGTAAATACTTATAAATAACAAGTAATAGAAAAGCTTGCAAAAATTAAGTATGATGTAGGAATGGCAATGCCAAAAAGCACAGAAACAAGTTAGGGATGAATATAGAAAACCATATAAAAATCACTACATAAGTAGCTAAATCTTTCCAAGAATAACTTTTATCTACAACTAAATGTTGAATTCCTGTCAGATGCATCAATTCAGGTTTGAATAAAAGCATTTAAGCTGAATAGTGCTATACAGTTTTATGGTGGCTAATAACTATTAGCTTGTAAGATTGACTCAGTACTTACTGGCTATTTATGTAGAAGTTTTTGTGCGGTTTTGTGTATTCATCCCTACCTCGTTTCTGTACTTTTGGCGTTGTCATCACTACTGCGAATTTTTATTACTTATTTCCCCTCTTTTTTTAAACAATTTCATTGAAGTAGGTTGATAAGTGAACATATTTTTGTTTTCATAATCAAATGGTAATATATATTGTTAACATTATATCACTTTCGTCAGTTTCTCTAATTTTGGATTACAATGGGGGCCATTGAAGCTGGAAAGATTCCTCCATGATGGTACAAGTATCATGAAGTGCTGAAGGCACGTTAAGGGATATTTACAGAGCCTATACCTTCCAACTTCATTCAAACTCACTGCATATGCATAGAATCGATTCCATAACATGCTAGGGTCATGTTAATTAACAGGGAGGAAACATACAAATCCCAGGCCATGAATTATAATTCCGCGCATACCTACACAGCTGTCAGGCTCGGCCCTACTGATAATTTGAAGAAAAATAGACTGCTATTTAATGTATTGTTTTGATAATTAAGAAACTGGTGTTTTTAAATTCAGACATCAATAACATGTACACAGTTCTGTCAGTTGCATTAATACATGATACTTTGAATATTAATTTAGATTATTCTTTTTTATTTTTTTATTTTTGCTGAAATTGTTTTGGGAAATATCATGTTTGTACAAATAAGTCACAAACTGTCGTTATATAAGAACGACTTGTGCTGCCAGAAGTGAAACCGTTACTTACGAAACATGAAAATAATATATGCTTATAAACTGAACTCACCGTTAAGTAGTAGTTTTCCTTTATATTATCTCCCCACAAAAATACGTGTCGTAGAAGAACTGCATAATATTACTGTTATACAAGCTGTGAAACACTCGATAATAGCAATTAGGTGCTCAAATAAGGCTATAACTCAGCTTTAGCAAATTATTTGTAAGCATCTTAGAGTAATTGATTCAATGCGGCGGCCAATTGTTTTGGGCCATCCCCACATACTAAGCACTACCATGCTTATTGATAAAAACACAGAGTATGCCTTTATATTGATAGTAACTACTTATAAGTAACAAAAAACACAGCACATGCCTTTATAATAAGCATAACAACTTGTAAGTAGTAAAAAAAACAGGCTATGCCTGTATAATAAGCTAACTACTTATGAATAATAAAAACACAGGGCATGCATTTATAATAAGCGTAATTACTTATAGGTAGTAAAAACACAGAATTTATTCACAAAAAGCATGAATACATACAGGCAAAAACAGAGAAGTAAAGTCTTAGATACTGTTGAAAACTTTTAATACGATTTTAAGTACTCTTCGAAATAATTATTGTTCACCAACTATTTATCAATCCTACATTTTTAAAAAAATATTTTACGTTATTAAGGCCATGCTCAATAACACTTTCATGGTTCTGGATGGCTTTATCTAAGCCTAATGTTTAATGATGGAGTATTTTACGTACTTGCATAACTCGATATCATTCAACCTTTGTGGTGATGAAAGCGCTTTTATTCTTCGGAAGATAACGTAAGAAAAGGTCCGCGACTTTCCTTTCTCTATCGAAGTGAAGAAGCAGTTCGCTAAGCCTGTTTTTAGAGCTATTCATCATTGTCACTTACAAAAGACGCCACCTATGAGGATAATTATCACCAACTCCATCGTTTTGTTGTTGTTGTTTTTTTTCGCTGCTGCCCCTCTCATGTCATTTCTTTACAAACTAAAAAACTAGATATTTCTCTTAGTTTTACTACATTAAAATATGGGGTTTGTTAGTTTGAAAATATATCAGTCCATATTTAATAAAAAATTAATATCGTTTGTTCTTGATAATCTTTTAACTCGGCGTTTTCACAAGAAGTATATTAAACATCAAGCATCAAAAGCCTGCATCGGGAATTGAATATAACAACACATCTTTTATTAAACTGATTATCGGGAATTGAATATAACAACACATCTTTTATTAAACTGATTATCGGGAATTGAATATAACAACACATCTTTTATTAAACTGATTATCGGGAATTGAATATAACAACACATCTTTCATTAAACTGATTATCGGGAATTGAATATAACAACACATCTTTTATTAAACTGATTATCGGGAATTGAATATAACAACACATCTTTTATTAAACTGATTATCGGGAATTGAATATAACAACACATCTTTTATTAAACTGATTATCGGGAATTGAATATAACAACACATCTTTTATTAAACTGATTAAAAAATTAAAAACAACTGCAGTTTCACCCCCCCCCCCTACCCCCTTTTAGTTTTGTTTATAGTTAATTTAAGTATTTCAACTAACTACTAATTTAAGAAATACAAGTAGTTTACGGACAAGTAATTACAAGTTACGGTAAGTACTACGTACGTTCGTAAGGGTAAAGTTTGTTT
>NW_013668470.1:118064-135796 GCF_000517525.1 Limulus polyphemus | reverse complement strand
AAGCACATCTTTTTTTTTTTTTTTTTTTTTTTACTTGGCCCATTACGGGTTTCCGTTAACAAGAGTGATGTGACGTCATTTATTATTAGTCTTATCGTGATGAAATATCACCCACTTATTACCTCTAAAACACAATGACCAAGAACGAGAACTAGCTTCATAATCTTCATAACCTGTAGAAATGGTTATTCTGGACATACATCTCTTCGTAGATATGACATTGAAAAATGTTCACGTGAAGATCACAAATTAACGTACGTGGTAAATACTTACTTATATATATATTATGTGATTATAAATATAAATTTTTTGTTCAGGATATAAACTTTTTTTTTTACTCTTTATTAATATTTTACCTGTCTGCTAAGCCAACAGAAGGAGAACAGCATGCGTTCAAGACAAAACGATGTCCATGAGAGAGCACGTGCGCCCAAAGCAGCGGCAAGATGGATTGATAGATAGATTACTATGAACGTACACAATGGTATAAAAAGAGCGGATTATGTAATAAGCTCAAATGCAGTGTTATTGTTAATCATATAATATAAAGAAAAGGTATATACAGTAAAACGCTATATGTAAAGTATAGCATGTGAACATTGTAAACAATGCCGGGTATAAGATTAAGCTTATTTTGCATAACCCCAGCATCTTTTTTGCCATTTTCTTACCAAAGTTGGTGCTTCCAACGTTGCCATGCACTACAACAAAGAACAATTCTTAGAAACATATCGATTCCCAGTAAAAAGTACTATAGCCTTCGAAATGTTCATTTTCTTACCAAAGTTGGTGCTTCCAACGTTGCCATGCACTACAACAAAGAACAATTCTTAGAAACATATCGATTCCCAGTAAAAAGTACTATAGCCTTCGAAATGTTCATTTGTTATTTTATTTGTTTGCTGTTTGGAAGAGGATGGAATTTCTTTCCTTTCTGGTCTTTTTTTTTTTACTTCATCAACAAAACCCATTCCATATATCAACCTGAATGAAAAACTAGGATCGATACCTCCATGCTCACGTTTCTCATCTTCCGTTCAAAAGAAGTCGCAATTTCATTCCGTTGTCCGCAGTAGATCTGGAAATAGGATAATGCCTGCCAAAGAGAGAAGCTACAACTCGGAGTCGTGCAGTAGCAACCCTTTGTCTGATTGCTTGAATCTTGCTCTCTATCGAGCGACAGACAAGATTCAAAAATAAAACGTTCTTCTACAGATGAATATTATATATTTGATTGCAAGTCGTCAGATTATATCACGTGACTTTCCAGATGTATAAATGTTGAATGTACACTGAAGCCTCAAGATTTACTCAAACATATCCCAGCTCCTTTTGGAATTACAAGCCATAATAGGTGTATTGTTTTTATATAAGCAAAGAAAACAGTGCACAATGGTTCGACAAATCCAAGTATAACTGAAAAAGCTTTCTACGTTTATTAGTCGAAAACTTTTATATAAATTCAAAATGGTAAAAAAAAAATTACAGAAAAATAAAATGCTTTCTTTGTTTTCAGCTATTATCTCAAAGTGACTTTACTGAAGTTTTTCAGTACTAAAGGTAGCATTCCAAGAATCGAGGCCCCAGCGGCTCAGTGGTAAGCTTGAAGGCTTATAGCGCTAAGAAAGGGGTTTCGGTACACGTGGTGGGCACAGCACAGATAGCCCAATGAGTAACCGTGTGTTTAACAACATAATAAACAAACAAAGAATCGAATATGGAATGACCAATAAGCTAAATGAATTCTAAGAATAGTATTTCCTGAATAATTCCTCTTCTCTTTTTGCTCAGTATTTTATATTTCTTTATCTTTCGTAAGTTAAGCAAAGGCTTGAAAAATATTGTCATTTCAAGTGAAGACGACAAAAGAGGCATCTAGTAGTAGCAAAACACACTATTTACTGTAACCGTTTTTATTACTGGTTTTGTTTCATAATTAGGAAACAAAATTAATACTGCATTTTTGTAACACTATTTATTTTTAAAGATAATGAATTCTAGCATAACATTGTTGATTCAACTGTTTTTAACTAAAAAAGTTGATAGTACTTACGCCCTTAAAATTGTTGGAAATTACATAATTAATAGCTGATAAAATCTTATTAGGCAATCATTGATTTTTGTCTGACCACAAAATCAAAATAACACTTTCCTTTCCAGAACCAATTTCCCCTTGAATAATTTAGATTTATTCGATCAATCCGAGCTGCGATATACTTCCAAGTCTAAAGGTCAGTTTATATCTCCTCGTAAATTGCCTTTCAGTGATGTTACCCGGATGTTGTCCACTAACAGCCGTGTGTGCAAACTGTTTTAAACTCATAACTCTAGCAAGATGCAATTCTTTTTGTCTCGGTTTGTCCTCTATGATGGTTGTGCAAGTATATTACTGTTATAGCCTGGCATGGCATGACGATTAGAGCACTAGACAAGTAATATGCGGATCGCGTGATCAAACCCATCATCGAACGTGCTCACTCTTTCGGCTATGGGGGGCGTTATAACGTGGCGGACAATCCCTCTATTCGTTGGTAAAAAGTAGCCCCAGAATTGCGGTTCGTGATGTTGACTAACTGTCTTCTCTCTTGTCTACCACTTCAAAATTAGGGACGACTAGGAAAGATAGCCCTAGAGTAGCTTTGCGCAAAAACCAAAAACAAACAAATACTCCTCTTTTTTTCTCTCTGCCAAGCAGCTCAGTCAGTTTTTCCTTAATATCTTTTTACGGTTAACAGCGGATGTTAGCAATGTTACTAAACCAACTGACTGTCTAGTCTTTTGTTAAAGACTTTTCTGGCTGAACTCATTTCTATTTCTTATAGCGCTTTGTAGTTTTTTTAAGGACAACACTGCCCTCTTCATCATTATTATCACTATGACCATCATTAGTGACTTTCTACAGCCCGAGCTGACTGACAACTATACAGGCTTAATATCTAATTTCAGTATATTTTCCCTGCTGTAAAGCTGATTTTGTTACCTATGCTGTGAATGTTTACAGATACTCATACAGACTACACAGTTGTATTTATTTTACGGCCTGGTAGTTAGGGAGTTCAACTCGCAATCCGCGGGTTCGAATCACCGTCGTCGAACATGCTCGCCATTTCAGTAGGGCCGTTGTTATGTGACGGTCAAGCCCACTTGCGTTATTAAAAGAGTAGCCTAAGAGTCGGCGGTAAGTGGTGATGACTTGCTGTCTTCCCTCTAGTCTTTCACTGCTAAATTAGGGAAGGCTAACGCAGATAGGTCTCGTGTAGCTTTGCGCGAAATTAAACAAAACAAAACAATTTATTTGAATAGTTAATACCTGTTGAGTTGCTTCTGGGAGTTTTTATAATAACATAATAATATAACTAAGTATTTCAACAGCTTTAATTATTCCGTTTATGGTTGTAGGTGAAAATATTTCTGTACTAAATCTGGTTAGATGATTATAAACAGTCACATTTAATCTTTTACACATCCTCTCTCCAACCTTTGTTGTATTTCGGTGAGTGGAAGAACATGACATGAATAGATCTTAGAAAGGTGCAACAGTTTCTACGACCAACTATAACATGCAACAATTTCTACGACCAACTATAACATGCAACAATTTCTACGGCCAACCATAACTTGCAACAATTTCTACGACCAACCATAACATGCCACAATTTCTACGACCAACTATAACATGCAACAATTTCTACGACCAACTATAACATGCAACAATTTCTACGACCAACTATAACATGCAACAATTTCTACGACCAACCATAACATGCAACAATTTCTACGACCAACTATAACATGCAACAATTTCTACGACCAACTATAACATGCAACAATTTCTACGACCAACCATAACATGCAACAATTTCTACGACCAACCATAACTTGCAACAATTTCTACGACCAACCATAACTTGCAACAATTTTTACGACCAACCATAACATTAGTCGATATAGTGTTAAAAATTATATTTTCATGAAAAACATTGAATTATAGCATGAAACTGTATAGTTTATGAGATTTTGAAATTATCTTTCGTTCAAAGAACATCATACTTCATGTATGTAGTACTGGAGACTATAGTAACAATGCGTCCTACGTTAATTGTCTTTGTATTACAAATTAGAATATTCTTAAAGTCAATAACTTTAATTATACCCAAGCAAAAATCCCATAAAAAAGAACCTTTTCACAGTGTTCCTGTTAGGAGTTGGCACAACAAACTTTGTATTTACAAACTTAAAGCCATGTAAACATTGGTGTTAATAAACTAGTAAGCACAAAAAACATAACTGAGTGCCTTTATTTCTACAAATATTTTCAGCTAACCCACTGTTGTGAGAGATGGATAATTCAGTTTTTATGATATAGCCTCACACGTAAAACTATTATTCACAGTATGCAACCAGTTGTGGGAAGATTCTTACTCCTGAGAACATCAACAAAAATCGTATTGTAAGGTACCTGTGATTAACATCTACTGTTTTCGTATTGTAAGATACCTGTCCGTGGTTAACAACCATTGTTTTCATATTGTAAAATACCCACGGTTAACATCTATTGTTTTCATACTGTAAGATACCCACGGTTAACATCTACTGTTTTCGTACCATGGGTATCTTACAATACGAAAACAATAGATGTTAACCATGGGTATCTTACAATACGAAAACAGTAGATGTTAACCATGGGTATTTTACAGTATGAAAACAATAGATGTTAACCGTGGGTATCTTACAAAAAACAGTAGATGTTAAGTATGAAAACAATAGATGTTAACCGTGGGTATCTTACAATATGAAAACAATAGATGTTAACCGTGGGTATCTTACAATATGAAAACAATAGACGTTAACCGTGGGTATCTTACAGTATGAAAACAATACTGTTTTCGTATTGTAAGACACCCACGGTTAACATCAACCGTTTTCATACTGTAAGATACCCACGGTTAACATCTACTGTTTTCGTATTGTAATATACCCACGGTTAACATCTATTGTTTTCAATAAGATGTGAAATCATTCACATCTTTCTACTTTTAGTCTTTTCATCAATAAATATCAAAAATGAAAATTAAATTACACAATACTCGTAACATGGGATGCACGGCTACACGGCCAGATATTCGGCCCCGGCCGGTTATTGAGGTACCCGGTAATACTTGGCTCCGGTCGAGTGTCGAGGCTAAATACAGCTGAATCCGGGTAATTGAAAATGGAATCTAAGCCCTAATTCTGGTGGCAACTTATGCGGTACTGAAAGTTACAGTAAATAATTGGTAAGGTTAAAAAACACGCTCCGAGCAACAAAGACTGACCGCCCGCTGAAAGTTGGGGAGTAAGAGAACAATAGAGGTTAATAACAGGCATGGCTTAAGAAGTGGATTTTTTGGGAAGGTAGGGGTTTTGAGAACAATAGAGGTTAATAACAGGCATGGCTTAAGAAGTGGATTTTTTGGGAAGGTGGGGTTTTGAGAACAATAGAGGTTAATAACAGGCGTAGCTTAAGAAGTGGATTTTTTGGGAATGTGGGGGTTTTGAGAACAATAGAGGTTAATAACAGGCATGGCTTAAGAAGTGGATTTTTTGGGAATGTGGGGGTTTTGAGAACAATAGAGGTTAATAACAGGCATGGCTTAAGAAGTGGATTTTTTGGGAAGGTGGGGTTTTGAGAGCAATAGAGGTTAATAACAGGCGTGGCTTAAGAAGTGGATTTTTTGGGAAGGTGGGGGTTTTGATAACAATAGAGGTTAGGGTTTGAGAAGTTGGGGCTAGGCATTAATCAGAATAATGATTCTAAAACGTGTCAACATCACTGTTTCTGCATTTACTTTCACTGGTCTCACTTCTGGAAGTCAAATGAAGCTCGATTTCCCACAATGGCCAGGATAGCAAGGGGTTATTTCTCCGCACCTCCGACCAGTATAGACAGCGAACAGCTTTTAGCGCCGCTGACAACATTATCACACACATGAAAGGTCAAGGCTTTTACTTGAAAACGCTGAAATGCTACTGTTCCTCAAGCACAATTTAAACAAATTCCAAAAATACAGGTATTCTGCAAACTGGTGTGCACATTTTTGTTAGTTAATTTTGAAAGTTGAAAGTAAAACTGGAATGTTCTATTGGTGATTATTCGGTTAAATGTAATAAACGTTAATTTTGTTTTTGTTTCTAATTTTTGTGTATGTTGTTTGTTTGTTAGTTTTTATTGGGGGGGGGGCGAAGAGAGAAACCGGTCCCGGTTGACACCCGTTGTCTCATTGCAAAAGACGCAGCACTGAACATACTCGCCTGTGTGGTCGTTATAATGTGACAGTCAATCCCAATATTCGTTAGTAAAACAGTAAACTAAGAATTGGCGGTGGTACTATCGGTTACCTGTTTTATCTCTGATTGCCAGGCGGTAGTACTATCGGTTACCTGTCTTACCTCTGATTGCCAGGCTGTGGTACTATCGGTTACCTGTCCTACCTCTGATTGCCAGGCGGTGGTACTATCGATTACTTGTCTTACCTCTGATTGCCAGTTCAAAATTATGAATGGCGGCAAATGGCCTTAGTAGCTTTGCCGTAAATAAAAAACAAACTTCTCATGAAAGAATATTTTAAATTTTTCATCTCTCCAAAGTAAGCTTTTATCTTGTTAAATATATATATATAAGAAAATTGTTAACTCTTCAATTTAAACTATCTTATTAAAGAGAGTTTGAAACATTTTATATCTCCAAATGTCAAATAGCTATCCTTATATGATCACTTTTCTCTCCCTGTACAAAAGATTATGTTTGTTTGTTGTTAACAATGAGCTATCTGTGATCTGCTCCCCACGGGAATCGATACCAAATGTCAAATAGCTATCTTTATATGATCACTTTTCTCTTCCTTTACAAAAGATTATGTTTGTTTGTTGTTAAGCACAAAGCTACACAATGAGCTAGCTGTGATCCGCTCTCCACGGGGATCGATACCTGATTTTTAGCGTTATTGTACGAAATAGTATTTGAAACTCTTTGGTTCTCTAGTTTACACCCGCATAAAATAAAAAAATCTTTCAAAATAATCCAATTTAGATCATCTCATAAAAATATGTTTGAAATTGTTTAACTATCAAAACAACTTAACAAAACTGTTTCACGATCTTTATCTTTCCAGTATAAATCATCTTACAAAAAAATTTTTGTTATTATTTATTTTTTTTGTTTAAACAGTTTTATAAAAATATGTTTGAAATTGTTTAACTATTCAGATAAGGTTTTAAAACTGTTCAAAAAATATATTTAAAATAATTTAAGACCTAATGTCATAAATTTTACTCATGAAGTAGAATCTCACAACTATCTTCATGTTTTTAATGTTAACGCAAAAAGAGAAAACCATAATGTTACAACCAGTACATACAGGAAATCCATGTGTAATCATCATGCCACCACACATAAGATCCAGTCACCCCTTGTAACATCTTCTAACAACCAGTATATACAGGAAATCCATGTGTAATCATCATGCCACCACACATAAGATCCAGTCACCCCTTGTAACATCTTCTATGTCACTTGTGTAAACCCTTCTATATAACCCTCAAAAAAGACTTACAAGCTGAATTGAACCACTTAAAGAATGTAGCACTATCTAGAGGTTTCAACACCGACATCGCATATAGGGGTTGTATTAAACTAAAAAAGAATATTATGTTAAGTCTTTCCACTATCGAAAACATGAAAAATTATTTCATTCCCTTTTATGCCGTAATTACTAATGAAGTTATCAGCCTATTTAATAACTTAAATATTCACGTAAAAACTGTATTCAAACCTTCACATAAAATCAACACCGTATTATTCATCCGAAAGGATCCCTACTAAAAAAATAAAAGCAACCCATTCGAATGTGGGGAGAAATACATAGGATAAATGTCACTTTCCTTGGAAATATGTGGTGTTCTGTGCGTTATTTCCTAAGGAAAGTGACATTTGTCCTATGTATTTCTATCGTGGTGGTCTGTGCGTCATATTTCCAAGGAAAGTGACATTTGTCCTATGTATTTCTATCGCGACGCACAGAACACCACGATAGAAATACATAGGGCAAATGTCACTTTCCTTGGAAATATGACGCACAGAACACCACGATCACACGCGTAGAAGGGATTTTCAGTTATCCGCTTTAACATATCATCAATATGAAACAGGTCACCAAATATTTTGGGACAAAATTCTTCTCCTACACCAACCGAAAACTAAAAAGGAATGAGACAGTTTAGAAACTATAGAAATCGTCAAAGCAAGCGATCTCTCGCTAAACCGTAATGATAATCATAGTAATATCAATCGTTCTTGATAAAAGTCTATTCACTTGACCAGCTTTGACCTTGTCCTTATCTAAAATCCTATCACTAGATGACATCACGTCCATTATGTTAAAGCATTGTGTATTTTGTCTTTGTACTTATACATAAACCTTGTATACTTAGTTACAGGTCGTACCTGAAGAAGACAAACTAACGTTCTGTCGAAACACTTAGTACGTTTTCCCAAAAATAAATCACATAATTATGCTTATAACCATTTTTGCCAACTTATTATTATTATTATTATATTAGCATATTGTGCTTCCATACACAAGTACCTGAAACCTATTAAAATGTAGGCCCAACCTAACATTAAAACAAGGAATTCTGTAAAAAAAAATTATAACTTAGTATGCAGGCTCTTATAATTTAATTTTCTCTTGAACAGCACCATATACGACACATAAACTAAGCGGCCATTCATAGACTACTGATCAAAGATAGGATAATCAGTCAGAATGACCTGCTGCCTACGTAGTTACTCCTAACTAAATAGCGTGGCTGACTGTCACGATTATAACACCCTGACATCTGAAAGTGCGGAATATGCTCCTTTTGAACATGGATATTCCTATGTGAAGCCTACTACATTAACATAACCCATACGTGATTCAAAATTTTGGGATTTGGTCTCTTTAAGCCCCTGTATGTATACATATAATATATATATATATATATATCGATATATGATGTATATATCTGTGAAGCATCATAAAGTTAGTCTGAATCCAGCAACATGGGTGTATTTCTATCCCTGGTTGCACGCGTTACAAAAAGTATGATTTACTCCATCATAATGACTAACCTATTCAAAGGCTTATATGACATAAATTAGATTAGTAAACGCTTATGACAGTTTGTTTGTTTTAGTACAAAGATACACAATAGACTTTCTTCTTTCTGTTAATCTCGGTAAATAGAACCTGTAGTTTAGAGTTATAAGCCTGTAAACTTACCACTGACCCGCCGAGAGATGATACAGAGGAAGACACTAGACAGGGTCAAAAGAAAGGGCTAGTTTTCGGTTATTACTATTAACGTTCGGTTTAAAACTTAATATGTATTGTGTTTTAATAAAAGTAGCTGATGGTACCCTAATGAAGTCACTAGATATTTATTGCATACCCTGCTTTGTGAAAGGTTTTTTATAACTGACTCATTTAATATATTAAGTACTTTTGTCTGTAATTTCAAAACTAAAACTCTATAAAGAAATATAAATATGCCCTATTTCAGGAATTCATTCTAAAACAAAAGAGCCCATGTGCACCAATGGACAGTTTCCAGTTACGATACTTAAGCCATCCAACTGTGCTTGATAGATGCTAACACATATACACACATAATGAATCGTCTTTATAGTAAGATGTTTAGAATTATTTACCCAGACTATTTATATCGTTCCTTACAGCTTAAATCACAAAGAAAATTTGCAAAGGTGTGTCATATGTAAAAACAACTATAAAACGAGGAAGTCCACACACTTTTACAGTGTAATTTAGTAATTACTTTTACAGTGTAATTTAATTGTATCCGCTATTTTTCTTTCTTTCTGTAAATATTCCGTCTTCGTATAATCCAAAATAGTTTCTTAATCAGACTTGGATCTACGAACGAGATCACGAGCTTATGTTCGTGTCACTTGGTATCAGATCAGTGATATTTTAATAAAAGGGACGATTAAAAAGCGCGTTACCTCTAGGTGACAAAGGAAATTGGTAGATACGTTTCTAAAGTTCAACATAAAACTTTATCAACTGAACACTTCATTTATCATTGCATTGATTGAATAGACTCAACGCCATTGTAATACCAAATGAATTTGGTTACTCAGAATCATATATAAGTAACTGTCTATTATATTATATTTTGACCGATTTGCAATCAATTCTTTATTCATTATGACACGTTTCGATAAGATTACTAACTTTAATCGTACTTTATCTGGTGAAAACCTCATTGGGCCGCTCAAGTCATGTTATTTTTGAAACAACCTAAAAAAAATGTTACTTGATAAAACCCGAACTTTACGTGATTATTATCATAATAGAAGTCGTGGTTTATATGTGAGTATTGGGTGTTGGTTTAATTAACTTCGATGTCACATTTAGACTAAACATTATTCTAGCTCCATAATGAACTCGAAGAAAAACTGAACGGACTAAGTTGTGAAACTTTACATCAGTAGACAGTACTAGCTTGTGAAACTTCACATCAGTAGACAGTACTAACTTGTGAAACTTTACATCAGTAGACAGTACTAGCTTGTGAAACTTCACATCAGTAGACAGTACTAACTTGTGAAACTTTACATCAGTAGACAGTACCAAGTTGTGAAACTTTATACCAGTGAACAGTACTAACTTGTGAAATTTTACTTCAGTGGACAGTACTAGCTTGTGAAATTTTACATCAGTGGACAGTACTAGCTTGTGAAATTTTACCTCAGTGGACAGTACTAACTTGTGAAACTTTACATCAGTAGACAGTACTAGCTTGTGAAATTTTACATCAGTGAACAGTACTAACTTGTGATATTTTACCTCAGTGGACAGTACTATCCTGTGAAATTTTACCTCAGTGAAAGATTCTATATTGTGAAACTCAACATTAGTGGACGAACTAACTTGCTAAAATGGACGACACTAGCTTGTGAAATTTGGATCATTATTTGATAGTATTTACCAACTAATGTTAGAAGTGTAAGTAAACTGCAAAGTAATACATATTATTTCATAAAAACTGTTGTTAATGTCCGAAAAAGGTAAGAGACTGATCCCTTTAAAATTTCGGGTATTTCTTTAACAACTTATGAGCAATAAGTGTCAGTTGTTTACATGCTCGATTATTTCTGGGCTCATCAATAATAAGTGATAAATATTTACATGTTCGTTAATTTCTGGACACATCAATAGCAAGTATTAGCTATTAACATGTTCGTTAGTTTCTAACCTCATCAATTATAAGTGGTAGATGTTTATACCTTCGTTAGTTTCTGGGCTCATCAACAATGAGTGATAGACGTTTAAATGTTCGTTAGTTTCTGGACACACCAACAATAGCCATGTCCGTTAATTTCTGGGTTCATCAACGTTAAATTACTTGTTTACTTGTTCGTTACTTTCTGGGTTCATCAAGAACAAGTTTTAGCTGTTTACATGTTCATTACTTTTTGAGTATATCAATAGTAAGTATTAACGGTTTACATGGTCGTTAGATTTTTCCTCACAACATATTTGAAAGTGATAACAACTGAAACTGTCAATGTTTTCAAGGCTTCAGTGCCTTTGGAAATACATTTACTGAATTATAAACAAAATTTCAACAAACTAACTTATATGTAACTATATAATAGCTAAATAATTACAAATTAACATTTGGATTTGTTTTATTTTACTTTTATCCTAAACGTGTTTTGTTTTTATATTTTTCGCAGACTTTATTACAAATTGAAAAAATAAAATGAAAGACTATGGAAGCACCGGAAACGCCGTTCTACAAGAACAAGAGCACAGTAAGAGAAGGGTTACAGGTCATCCCTCAAAAGATTCAACAACATTTGGATCACCTTTTCAGAAAGTTCAATTTGCTGGTGTTGGAATTCTACTAGCCCTTGCATGCCCGCTTTTTTACTCCACCCAAACTATGTTTTTCAAACTCATTCCGAATCTCACCAAAGAAACTATTTTAATCTACCGTGGAATTTACATGACTGCTTTCAGTTGCCCTTTTATCATTCACGATAAACAGTCATTTTTTCTGAAAAGTCCCATTCAATATTTCATGGTAGTTGTTAGAGGGTTTGGTGGAACTGGAGCGGCAGTGTTAATGTACAACTCGCTGAATTTTCTGCCGCTGGGTGACGCCACCGTCCTAATGATGACAGAAACTATTTTTACAACGCTGCTTGCCTTTATAATTCTTCGAGAAAAGGTGGTCTTTATGGATATATTAGCCATTATGATAGCCATGACAGGAATTATCTTGATTGCTCGTCCACCGTTTATATTTAGCAGCCTAGGAGAGGATCTGGACCCCAAAGCTCAACTTACTGGCACTTTATTGGCTCTTGGTAGTGCTGTATGTAATTCCGTGTCGAATATAATTATACGAAGAATGTCATTTATTCACTACGGAGTAATGATATTCTACTATTCTATTTTTCAGATTATAATATTGTCTATCTACGTATTTATACATGGAGATAAAGTTCTCTCTGACTGTGGAGCGATTTCTTGGCTAATTTTTGGAATCGGCATTACAAGTTTCGTGGCTCAGTATTTTTACACTAACGCCCTCTATGTTGAGAGTGCCGCTTGTGTTTCTTTAGTTCGTTCATTAGAAATTGTCCTTTCTTTAATTTACCAAGTAACTTTAGTTGGTGAAGAACTCACTTTATTAAGCGGATTGGGGGCACTTTTCGTTACTTTAGCTGTAGTAATTAAGGCGTGTGTTAAATGGTATACTGAAAATCCCGCTCATTTCCTCAAAGGTTTAAATAAACTAGGTTTCGGTTGTTTGATCAGCAATAAGTTGTCTGCTAAATATCTTCTTCAAAAAAACGAACGCAACGATAATAAAAATACTTAACTAAAACCCCAGACGAATTAAAAGACAACCACTTCCATATTTTGATTTGTGCATGGTTTTTGAGCAACCATTACTTTAAGAGAACATTATATAATCTTCTCTTCCTCCAGTAGTTCAACAGTAAATCTGGGTGAATATAACGCTAAAAATCGGGTTTCGATACCCGTGATAGGCACAGCTCAGAAAGTTCATTGTATAGCCTTAGGCTTAACAACTAACAAACAGACAAACCTCTATTCAGGTTAAAGAATAACATCTTTATAGCACATTCTTTAAAAAGTTCGGTATTGTTCTAGAACCGTCCTGGTTGGTTATCAATTATAAATATATATTAGAAAGAATGCTGTTATTAATTTGTAGCTCTACAAACACTTTGTTAATACTCGTTGTTGAAAACAATAGTACTATGTTAATGTACGTTAAAGTGTTTAAACTAGTTTAAAAATATAAAACTTCTGGCCGATTCTTCGGTTAATAATGTTTACTATCTTATTAAACTTTACGATAATTTAAAATCATGGGTATTTCTCTATGGATAAGGTAATAATATCAGTGACCTAAAGTCGGTTGCATAACAAAATGTTTGAGATCCTCTATCTTCAAAGTCGCTATCCAACAATGGCCTGTTGGCCTTAAGTGAGACTGTCTGGCGCCCTTCAACGATGGCCTGGTGGCATTAAGTGAGAATGTCTGGCGCCCTTCAACAATGTCCTGGTGGCTTTAAGTGAGACTGTCTGGCGCCCTTCAACGATGGCCTGGTGGCCTTAAGTAGGACAGTCTGTGTAAAAATATGGTGTGGAAATTTAAATAGTAATATTTCACGATACAAGATAAACTAATTATTCAATCACTCTTTTTTACCATTCAATAATACCGGTCGTATTAAATATGGTAGCCAACAAAACTTATCAAAAATTCAAGGAAAAAATTGTATTACCAATATATGTGGTTAATTAGAAGATCCCCATAAAGTCAGCGATAAGTTTACGGACTTACAACTCTAATATGCAGGGTACGATTCCCCGTTAGAAACAGATCTCAGATAGCCTACTGTGTAACTTTGGGCTAACCAAACTTAGATGTTTTACCAATATCTAAACCCATGTCTTTCAACAGTAGAATCGGACTCAGTAACTACAAAGCATATATTACACTTTTAAATACAGAAATATAATTTACGATTTCACTCAATGTTTCAAGTGTTTTTATTACTAAATTCAGTATGTCAATGATTTTAATGTTTTATTTATAATCATGGGATGTTGATTTGTGATTTCATTCAATGATTGTAGTGGTTTTATTTATAAGTACAATATATTAATTTAAGATTTCATTAAATTTTTGTAATGTTTTGATGTACCAATGTCGAAAGAGCCAAAATAATTAAATAATGAAAATACTATCTGTTTGACTTTTGCCTTAAAAACCTAGTTTCGATACCCGTGTTGGGTACAGTACAGATAATCCATTGTGTACCTTAGCGCTTAACAACAAACAAAAGTTACGGTTCAGGTTGAAAATACTGATGACAGTAAAAATTGCTTTTTTTACTTTTTTCTTCAAATTATCATTTTAGATATATTTTATTTCATTCTATGTGAAATTATATTTAATCTTATTCGGGGCCCCCCAGTGGCACAGCGGCATATCTGCGGACTTACAACGCTAGAAATCAGGTTTCGATACCGTGATGAGCAGAGCACAGATAGCCTATTGTGTAGCTTTGTGCTTAACTACAAACAAACAAAGAGAGTCATTCTCTGTAGAATCTTCGACAATCACGGCCTTCGTTACTAGATATTGTAATAAGATAATTTAATCTATAAAATTTTAACCCTCTTTTACCTCATAGTATATGTAAAATTAGTCTAAATATTTTATTAGCAAAATATATAGTGTGAGTAGGTGTAGAATCTACATGAGCATAACTTTGCATTTCTAGGTCCTGGAGCTTTTGATTCAAGGTTAAATGTTATAAATAATAGTAACTACAGGTTCAATAGTCTATAAGAGCGTATTTACTCAGTTGTATTAAGCCTCGTATTACCTATGAGGTCCATAAGGACAACTTCGGTTCTATCAAGACATTTTTCTAAACATTTTATGCGCCCACTTGCTTGTCGGTTTATGATTAGCCTGCAGTAGTTGAACAGCGAGATTATTTTGGGCTTGTTGTGCAAGATTTTTGTTAGTTGAATTTCTCAAATAGCTGCCAGAGGGCTCTGTGCTAGCCGTCCCTAATTTAGAAGTGATAGACTAGAGGGAAGGCAGCTGGTCAAGAGCACCAACCCTCTTGTTCCTCTTTACTAAAGAAAAGTGGAATTGACCGTCACATTATAACCCACCCAAGACTGAAAGGAGCGAGCATGCTTGTTGACATAACCAGCAGTCCATGCCAGGCCAGGCTCTCGAGATAATGATATCTTTGTTGAATATTACAACCGTTAGGAGGTGCTGTAAAACATTGTGTCAAATAGTTATCAACCCGTGCAACTGCTATTTTCTACGCTTACAATGGTATTATTATCTAGTGAGCGTCATATTTATTTCTTTAGTTATCTCAGCCAAGTTGAGTTCATTTATTTGCAGTACCATCTGTAGCTATACGATTAAACCAATGTTTATCATGTTTTATAATCTTTGATCAAAACTACCCATGAGCTATCTGCGGATAGCCGTCTGTAGTATTCAATTATTAGACTACAGGGAAGGCAGCTAATCGACGGCACTCTCCTTCAAATCTTACGCTTCTCTGTCACTCTTATAATGCACCTACGGCTCCGAAAGGCGGAGTGCGTTTTTAAGTCAGTGGAAAGCAAACCAGGAATCTTCAGCTTCACAGTCTCTGCACACTATCATCTAAACCACACCCGACCACCGACTAGAACAACGGATAGAACCCACGAACCACGTGTCAAAAGTCTGGAACATATTAGTGTCTTGCCTGTTAACTTGACCAAAAGAGGCTAGCGGCCTACATGTCAAAACGTCTAAACATCAGCTGTTAGAGTGTTAAATCTTTGACAGTCAATCTCACTATTTGGTTAAGATCAGCTACATTGGCGGCGAGTTCTTCTAATTGGTTGCCCTCGCTCCCACTCATCAGTAGTTGTAATCTTTTGACCTAATCATGTTCTACACAGATTATCGTTTAGTTTAAATTATTTCATCTCTATAAAATCCAAGAGACTAGTATCTGTGGGTCAAAGGTCATTTAACGGACTGGCAATTCTGAAATCCAGGATTCGATTCCCCGTGAAGGGCAAAGAGCAGATAAACTATTGTATAAGTTTGTGCTAAAACAAACAGACTAACGTCTTGCAAGTCGAAAGAAGTTCTAATGAGTCTGATATTGTAGAATTAGGGTAAATAGCATGTTACCTATTAGTCAGGACAGAAAGTGAGTGTTCTAAGAATTGAAAAATCAAGAAACAGAAGAAAGTTATTATAAATACTTTAAACTAATGTCAGTACTTTTAAAGCGAATATTATTAGACTGGAAATTTTAATATATAATTTGTACTTCCAGCTAAATGTTCTCCTCTATTATTCAAGTAATACGGATGTGTTTTACGGTCAGGATATGACTTGGGAACGTCGCGAATATTATTAGACTGGAAATTTTAATATATAATTTGTACTTCCGGCTAAATTTCTCTTCTATTATTCAAGTAATACGGATGTGTTTTACGGTCAGGATATGACTTGGGATCGTCGCGAATATTATTAGACTGGAAATTTTAATATATAATTTGTACTTCCGGCTAAATGTTCTCTTCTATTATTCAAGTTATACGGATGTGTTTTACGGTCAGGATATGACTTGGGAACGTCGACATTGATGCAATTTTAGACTTCATATTGAGGTTTTTTGTCCAATTGCAGACGATTTCTTACACAGTGATCCTTTTAACTCGTTACTGAAAACACTTTCTGGTTTGAACGAAAAGAATGTTTCAGGATGGAATCCGGAACGTTGTTACGAATCTGTTTGTGAGTGATGTTGCTATGCCTACGTAACATTTCAAAAAGTCCTCAACATCAAAATTTGCTTTGATATAAAGTTAAAAGTTACAGAATAGAATCCGAAACGTTGTCAAGAATCTATTCATTACTGATGTTTCCATGCCTATTTAACACCTCAAAAATTATTTAATACAAAAACTTGCTGGGATCCTAATTAGAAAGTTTCAGAACAGAACCCGAAACGTCGTCCCTGTGAAGAATCTATCTATGAATGATGTTCCCATGTCTATTTAACATCTCAAAATACATTAAAACAAAACTACAATAGTTCCCTGAAAATAATATATGTTCTAATTTTCGTTTTTGAATATACAAGTGAATTTATTCTTAGAGACTTCATATAAGTTATAATAATGACGTCTTTCTTTGAACTAGGCAGTTGTTGTACTGATATTATTAGGTTAAACTATTCTCTGATAGTGGTTTGTATGACATAGTCTGGTAATTTGTTGTTATGGGTTTCGAATGACAGCTATAAATCTGAGAAATTATGTCATAAGAACGTAATCATTATTAGATCTATAAATATACATATTTCATAAGAAATAAATAATAACAATAAAATAATAAAAATAAAAGTAACATATGAAGCATGTAATGGCACGGTCTGTTGTTGGAAGTTTCAGTGAGATAGGTAGTTGTGCGCAGGATCTCTGGGCTGTTGTTGGAAGTTCCAGTGAGATAGGTAGTTATGCGCAGGATCTCTGAGCTGTTGTTGGAAGTTCCAGTGAGATAGGTAGTTATGCGCAGGATCTCTGGGCTGTTGTTGG
>NW_013668470.1:114722-117077 GCF_000517525.1 Limulus polyphemus | reverse complement strand
GGGCTGTTGTTGGAAGTTTTTCTTACGCAAGATTTACAGCACGTAAATATTTCTATATCAAAACTGATAAAGTAAAAATTAAATAAAGATATTAAGTAATAAATAAAAGTGGCTTTATCATTACCTAAGGTGAAATGTTTTATTACTTTCCAATATCCCTCTCTCACTGTACTTGTCAAAACATACATAAATACATCTAAACATGTCTATGTTTTTATTTATTATATGTGAGTATTAATATATCGCCATTGACGTCACATGCTGGGCATGGCTTACTGACAAGAAGTTTACTAAAAGCTTATAAAACGAGCTGAGCAATTTAAAAACGCAAGTTACGCTAGAACAGATTATAATTAATTATTTATTTAACGAGATTAAAAGTTTTTAGACGCTTGCCGGGTAATGAAAGACTTTATTATAGATGTACGACGTTTCGACAAGATTTTGTCATTCTCAGGTACAAGTAGTTTACACATATGCTGTATAGAACAAAGAGGTCACATGACCAGATATTGCTTCACAGTCTAATACAGATATCTATATTATCTTTTAGGGAGTTTGTAGTCAATTTGTCTATTAACGTCAGACAGTTAGTTAGTTCACTTTTGTGAATATTAAGTTTGTGTTTCAACAAAGTGCTAGAGATACGAGAGGCGCAGCGCGTGTGAAAAAATTAAAAAGCAAGTGAAATCGTTGTGTTAACGTCTGCAGTAACTTTTGCGTGTCAGTGAACGTTAACGTCTATAGTAGCTTCCGCATATCAGTGAACGTTAACGTCTACATTAACCTCCGCGTAGCAGTGAACGTTAACGTCTACTGTAACTTCCGCGTATCAGTGAACATTAACGTCTACATTAACTTCCGCGTACCAATGAACGTTAACGTCTACAGTAACTTCCGCGTATCAGTGAACGTTAACATCTACATTAACTTCCGCGTATCAGTGAACGTTAACGTATACTGTAACTTCCGCGTACCAATGAACGTTAACGTCTATAGTAACTTCCGCGTATCAGTGAACGTTAACATCTACTGTAACTTCCGCGTATCAATGAACATGGGTAAAGAAAAGTTGCAGAACGTGAAGTTCAAGAAATAAACGCTTTCGTTATCATTAAGTGGACTTGAGTTTGCCCAATTTTTGCCCAAGTGTTACAAATGCTGCTATCTTGCAAGGTGTAATATTTTACTGTCATACTGTTATAATATAATGAAAACAAAAAGATGACTCTAAATGTTCTGAAATTTAGAGCATTCGTATAAACTAGCCGATACAAAATATATTTTTCATTTAAGCACGGGAATCGAACCCCGGATTTTACCATCCTTACACTTACCGCTGACCTTCGGACGGCCGTTGATTGGAAATAAAAATTGATTTATTGACAAAACTTTCATGGTTGATTTGAAATATATTGTAAAGAAAGCTTTATCTCTCGCACACAGGACACGCCGAACCAAAATATCTTAACTCTGATATAAAACGTGAATATTAGCACAAAAACTCAGAGTCAACGCCATCTTTCTTTCTTTAGAAGAATTAATAAATTAATCTAATTTTGTGAATAATTTTATCTTTTATTTCTAAGTGACACTACAGTAGTTTGTAAGGAGCAGAACAACGCTAACAGCAACTGTAATACTATGATATAAAAAAGTAAAGAAATTGAGTTATATGAATATAATACTCAACACATTAGCTACAGTAACGCTTATACTGAAAATACTGCTTTCTAGAACTATCCTGTACCTTGGCGAATGCTCTAGCATTTACTAGATATAGGGTAGTCTGGTATATAAAAGAGGGTGACAACGTGATAAAATAGTGTGTGTGTAGACAGTGAGTAATTGATCTGCAGTCAGAGAGTATTATTGAGCACGTTCGTTGTTATAGCGTTTGTTTTAGCGCGATTGTTGAAATTAAGTGTATCGTAAAGTTATATTCGGAAAGAATAAACCAGTTTTATTAAGTAAGGACTTGTGTCGCTAAAGTTTCATCAGAACGAAGTTACGGAAAGTTAATTAACAAACGAAGACGTAACAAATTAGTGTCAGAAGTGGGATAAAAAAAAGAAGAAGAAAAAAGAGAAGATAGAAATGAGAAGCGGCAAATCAAACTACAGTTTAGCAGATTTGATGGCAGCAATACAAGAACAGCAAAAGAAACAGGAAGAGAGACAACAGCAGTTGCAAGAAAACCTGCAACAATGGCAGCTCGAACAACAAAATAAACAAGAAAAGAAACAAGAAGAACGAGAAATGAAACAAAAAGAGAAATTACAGCAGTTGTTGGAGGAAAAAGAAAAGAAACAAGAAGAACGAGAAGAGAAATTACAGCAGTGGAGAGGAAAAAGA
>NW_013668470.1:110697-113942 GCF_000517525.1 Limulus polyphemus | reverse complement strand
TATATATATATATATATATATAAGAGGGTGACAATGTGTGTGTAGACAGTGAGTAATTGATCTGCAGTCAGAGAGTATTATTGAGCACGTTCGTTGTTATAGCGTTTGTTTTAGCGCGATTGTTGAAATTAAGTGTATCGTAAAGTTATATTCGGAAAGAATAAACCAGTTTTATTAAGTAAGGACTTGTGTCGCTAAAGTTTCATCAGAACGAAGTTACGGAAAGTTAATTAACAAACGGAGACGTAACAATACACCCGTCGTTTATAATATATTAATCGGCCTAAAAGACAAATCGTAAAGCTTGACCTAGGTTACTGGTTTCGTGCTGGTTCTTGACAGGTTCTGAACCAATACCAACTTCTAGCCAATTTACAAAATACAAATTATTAGATGCATTTATTTTTATTGGTACAAAAGTTTTACTTTTGTTATTATTGTTACAGTGATCTATATCGACGGAACTTTGATAAAATAAAATTCGTCTAACTCATGACGAACGAAATGTGACTGGTAACGAATTTTTACCACCGAAGATGGCGGGTGCAATCGATGGCATGTTGTGACGGATTTATTATTATATATTTATTTTAAAATCGATTTTTGTTGAAATTTAATTTATATTTAGAAATATACATAAATTATAATGTTAAATGTGTATTGCGAAACTTCCACCTATTCTCTAAAGTTGTAGAAGATTCTCGAATGTAAGAATCAACAATATATGTGTGTACGTAAAAGCCAGTGTAGCTTTGTATTGTTACGTAATCTGAATATTCAAGAAACTCTCGACACGCCTATAAATATGACCAACGCGATGCGCCTAAAAGCAGTATCTATTATTGAGTTGCTGTAATTGGTGTGCTGTAAACTTCGTAAGCTATAACTGTAATTAATGCTTATTAACTTCAGATATTTGACCAGGAATAGTTATAAATTTCGAACATTACAAACCATTTAACTACAGTAGATTCGCATCGCACATTAGTACTTTTACGAAAACATTACCTAACGTCATCGATGAAAACTTGACTTGTAATCGACGTGTGATCAGCGAGAACTACAGGGCTAGTTAGCTCCCTATTAAGTGGATTGTACCTACATCAACTCGAAATTAACTCGCTCATCGTGAACCCTCGACAAGATATCAAGGAAGTTCCAGACCAGAAAGAAAAATTTATATTATTTGTAAGTTTGTAAAACTTTTTTATATAAATCATTGGTTGTAATAACTATTTGTAATAACTGTTATTGTAAATTGTATTATTGGTTCTATATTAAAACACATTTCTATTAAAAAAAGAAATCTTGTTGGCAAATATTACAAACTGACTATATATCGGCATTTATTTAACTACTAAATCTAAATTACAGCTTAACTCAGATTTAGGCTATTTCAAATTGTACTACGTAACACCATATGTCAGTTATTGTACGTAACACAATGTAACACTGATGGAGTTGTCCCTGGAATAAACTCAATATAATTATTTACTGTGTGACTGTCAACCACCGAATTATTGTACTTATCTAGATTTAAAATAATCATTATATTTGTGTTTTTTATCGCAAAATTACTCAATATGCTATCTGCACTCTAGAACCTAGATTTCAGCGTTGTAAGTCAGTAAACTTGCCGCTCAACCAATCAGACCTTATTCGTTTTGTTTTTACCTCTACTCGCTACTTATGGTTGATAATTTCCTTGTCGTTGTTTGTGAACAAAACGCACCTGATTTTAGCCTTCAAAACTTATATACAACAAACAACTCGCTCTACACATAAATTATATAGCTATAAAACTAGATAGACGTCTTATTATACATAATGAACTTTAAAGCCAAATTTTCTAGGTTCCATTAATTGACTTTTATTTTCGTCTTTAAGGTTTGGTTAATCATATTATTAATTAATCCTTGTACTTCCTTGAAATTCTACAATTCACTGTTCCTGTAAGAAACGTGTTGTAGTACTCTTACAGTAGGACAGTAGTATATGTATTATGGAATTAAATACTTTAGTAGGCAGAGGATGGCTTCATAATGTTAGGAAATACGAAAGTTTAAAAGTCAATCAAAGACAAAATTAAGAGACCGTAAGATTTAATAAATAATTAAAATCAACATTTTATATTTACATAATTTTAAAAAATTATTGAAGTGTGCTTTCAAAGTGGAAGCCGTTGACGGCTTCAATAACAATTTTTAAATAGTATAAATATAAAACGTTGATTTTAATTATTTATTAAAATTTAAATAATACACAACCGCTGGTCATTCATATTTAAGAAACCCTACAACCCTAGAGTTTGTTTAAGGATGAATGTTCTAGAAATAATAGTTTTCCTTTCATTTGCAAGTTTTCGACTCCTTTTGGGAAGTATGCGGAAAAGATTGAAATAGAAACTGCCAATCACTATTTCACCAGTTGAACTGACAGCGAATAACAGTTAATGATTTACGAGAAGAATGGTTGCTCATCTGAAGTCAGGAATAAATATAAGATACTGTCTTAGGAAAATGTGATTAAGCAAGTTCGGGGTTTTGAAAAATTCATTTTAATAACATCTTAAAAAAATAACTTATATTGCCTTGTTTTCAGTTTTAATAAATCGTAAGACGTTAGAAAGGCCGAGTGTTCTATTAATCCCAAAATCAGCAATATATCGTACAAATATTTTAGCTGTTTTGGTTATCAGAATATTCGATAAACAATAAAGATTACTAAAATGGCATTTCAACGATCAGTTATTCGATAAACAATAAAGATCACTAAAATGGCTTTTCAACGATCAGTTATTCGATAAACAATAAAGATCACTAAAATGGCTTTTCAACGATCAGTTATTCGATAAACAATAAAGATCACTAAAATGGCCTTTCAACGATCAGTGATTCGATAAATAATGAAGATTAAAATGGCCTTTCAACGAACAGTTATTCGATAAACAATAAAGATTAAAATTGCCTTTCAACGAACAGTTATGCGATAAACAATAAAGATTAAAATGGCCTTTCAACGATCAGTTATTCGATAAACAGTAAAGATCATTAACACGACCTTTCAACGATCAGTTATTCGATAAACAGTAAAGATCACTAAAATGGCCTTTCAACGATCAGTTATTCGATAAACAATAAAGATCACTAAAATGGCTATTCAACGATCACTGGTTTCTGTCTCGTTGGCTTCTGATTCATGTGGGGTTCATCTGCTTCATCAGGAAACGTCCTATCATTGGTAAC
>NW_013668470.1:97571-109924 GCF_000517525.1 Limulus polyphemus | reverse complement strand
GTTCAATTAAGATGGACTCCTTGGTTTTTCGTTTGTTTATGTTTGGTTCATTGTTTAAAATGACTGTGTTTTTAATAGATATACAATGTTTTTTTGAGTTGCAATGATGAAAAACATGTGATGGTTTTTTATTGTGTTCTGTCAATCTGGTTTCCAATTTTCTTCCTGTTTCTCCGATGTAGAATTCTGGGCAGATTTTAAATGTTATTTTGCAAATGACGTTGGTATTGTGTGATTCTAAATAATCTTTGTTCTGTAACGATTTTAATTTAGGGCTGGGTTTTTGTGAGAATTTGACATTGACAGGAATATTGTGTTTAATGGCTAGTTTGTCCAAGTATGGATAATTCTTGAGCTGGTTTCAGGAACAAAAGGTAAACTGCAGTGTAATGTACTGTCGTTGGGTTTGTTAGTGTCAATTTTGTTCGTGAGTTGAGTTTTATTGTGGGGAATGTTGGAATGAAAAAGTGAGAGGCAGGAGGAATAGTAAGAATAATAAACTTTATCACTGTCTTTGATCATTCAATGTTTCAAAGATTATGACTGATCAGACTTCAACCAATGAAAGTCAAGAAATACCTGAAGAACCTTTATTGTTGTTTCTACTATGCGTGAAGAGTGTCCTAGATGTCACAAACACGCTGAAAACCATTTTTTACAAATCAAGGTCAAAATTTAATTGATCTTGAGCAAAAGTAGCATTCTTTTGAAAGACATTATATCAAATTTTACCAAAACTACATTTTACGAGTTTTTATTACGTTTTTCGAAACAAAAGATCGAATATGCAAAATTTTATATGAAAAATTGGTTTAGCGGGTTTTCTATTGCTCATGTCGATTTCTATGAGAGCGACTCACGATTTTAGCGTTGAAAGATTTTGATTGAATAACGTAGGAAGTGTTTTAATTCTTAATATTCTAAATCCTTTATTACTTTTAAAACCTGATGTCCAACCCATGTGATGATAGTTTCCATCACGTTGGTGTATTCATAAAAAATACTTGCTGGTGTTTGCACTTAAGCAGTCTTTTGGTTTGTTTTTATAAGAACGGTCGTGGCCTATTGCTTAACGAGTCCGGATTGTAAATTCGCACTTCGCAATTTGGAACTGCAGCTTCGCTATAAGAATGATGCAATCAGCTCCTACTATTCGATCATATCAAGATTTCGCGATAGGTGTTGAGGTGCTGTTGAAAAGTTGCCTGCCGTCTAGTTTATCAGTCCAAAATTAGGAACGACTATGTGCAGATAACGCCTTTGCAACTTTGCGCGAAAATTGTAAAACAACGAATTATTTAATATTTTCTTACTATAATATCAAAATAAAATGGCATTTTTTTATTTACTAGTAAATCCCGGATGTCGTGACGTCAGTGAAAATTATCCAAAGGAAAATTAGGGACAAACAATTTGCTCTTTCTGTTGGCTTAAAACTGTTATTTGGAGGAATAAGCACAAATTTTACGCGAACATTTATTGTAAACGTTTTACTTTTCTCTGTCCAAAAATTCTTACTTTCCTACCATTTCATAAATATTTTACACTCAGAGTTTAATAATTATGCAGAGAAGGCAAACTTTACTAAATTTTAGAATCACAGAGCAGCCTCTGAGTAATTTTCTTCATATTAAATAATAAAGCAACCTAAAGTATCCAAATTATTCCAGGTTTATGTCTCTTAAAGTTTCATTTATAAAAAAGAACGTGAAATTTCTAAACGAAATTACTTTAACTACAACTACGGGTATTTCTATATCATGTTACATAGATAAATATTTCTCCGAAAGCTTTTCAAAAGCCCACTTCTTCTTCGGTTTTCATCTATTCAAACAATTTGATAAAATGTTTACTATGTACTGCAACTTTGTGTATAAATTGTAATATCTCATATAAAATATGTGATGTAATTGGAATAAATGAATTCAATATCATATGATTATATTATCAATTTATTATTAATCTCTTGAACATATCAAAAAATAAAAACCAACCCCACAAATAAAACTTAGAGTAGGTATCTTCGCTGTCAACAATATTTTTGGCCGTAAACCCAATATTACCTCTTAAAGTTCGGCCAATATAATAATTAAAAATTAGAAATGATAAAACGAGATATATCAAACATCCTAGCCAGCATTGTTAAAAAAGTAACATTAAAGAAAAAACATACCTTACTTACAAAACATATAAATAAAGATTCTACTTCTAATGACACTTTTTGCAAATGTTAGGCTTCAAGCATTTGTTAATAAATGAAACTGTAAACTAACTCTTATTTTCACGTTCTTTAACTGTTATTATTTTGGGTTTAACGAGATACAATCTTTTGGAAATAGTATAACACCGTTAAATAAACAAAATGACAAATATATTGAAACAATTGAATATGCCCAATTAAGTATAACACATGTGTAATTTATGTTACAAAATCACTATTACACGTCAACTCCCTTATCACATGTGTAGTTGTTTCGTAAGTTTCAGCAAAAATAACTGTTAAGTAATAATCATTTCCATCATTGGCTAGCTGACATTAGGCTAGAGGAAAGGCAGCTAGTCCACAGCACCCACCGTCATTATTTTTAGCTACTCTCTCGTCTGATTCAACAATGGGATTTGGCCTTCACTTATAGTTCCCTCCCCCCGTCTCACTAACCCAGAAAACGAGGCACGTTTTTTTGTTGTTTTTTTTTTTTTCTGTAGCAACAGACCGAACAGCGAACCATGAACCTTTGAATTAGTGGTCCGAAGAGACACTAAGCACAGGGTATGCCTGACCCATCGGGTTCTCTATAGAGAAAAAGGTTCAGAAATATGTATAAACAAATAACTTTTGAAAATCATGCATCATCAGAATTACATGAACAGTAGTTTGTGTTTCCCACATCGGAAGGAAATTCTTCTTTTTTCTTAATATCACGAACTAACTTGATAAAATTAGTAGAGAAAATTTATCTAAGTACGTCATTTTTATCCATGCATAGTGACTCAATCAGCTCTTCGTTGAATTTCTGTGACTTGCACATTAAAAGGTCCACAACAACTAAATATCCGTACGGAATTACAGATAAATTAAGCAGGAAGGAATATGGCTTCCACTTCCTTCCATTTCTTTAAGGATTGACAGTCTAGTATCAGTGAGCTGTCTTAGCTGGCAGGTGTTTCACAACAATAACACAAATTCTGCCATAGAAATTAAAAAAGTAAGTTAAATATTAATTAATATAGAGGGAGGTGTTTGTTTTAGAAATTAAAGCCGCAGTAGCTATCTGCTTTGTCTACCACGGAGAATCGAACCCCAGCTTTTAGCGTTATAAGTCAGTAAATTTACTGTTGTTCCACTGGAAGAATAGAAAGTAGTGACTAATAGTATTATATATATATATATATTTAATATAGCATTGGCGTTACAAGATGGACGGGTTTGTAAACGTACACGATTTTCTGGAATCGATAAAAAGGTAAGACTTTAATCTATTAATAATTCTATCTCCAAATGGAAACGCCTAACTTCAAAATATATTTTTATATGTTTTGAGATGAATCATTAGTACAATATTTATTAATAATAGCTTACATTATCTCTAGATGACACTAGTGTAGTTTACTTTTTAAAATGTATTAGCATCTTTACTCTCGTATTTCGAGAGAGAGAGGTTAAGGCTATTCTGTTAACAAAACTAATGTTCGTTAGGTTCATTTTTCCGATGAACCTTCAGACGATTATCTAGAAAGCACGGTTTAAAACTCGACCAACAGTAGAAGGGGATTTTGAACGAAATTATCTGGGTATATCGATGATGGGAGACAACACGAATATGTTCATTCTGTATTCACTAATGAACTAATCTAAACTGTCAAAAAAAGTAATAACGTACTCACCAGAACTTTTCTTATTCTTAATAAAAATGTAAAACTGTCTACAGGAGTGTGGGAATAATTTCTTTAAACAATATTGATTTGAACTCAAAAATTAGAGAATTTGGCAGATGTTAATACGTATAACTAAAAACTGGGTGAAGGTGAGCATGTGAAGGTAGGTGTAAGGAACATCAGTTGAAGTTGGGAGAGGTGAGAAAACGGTCGACTTTTGGTAGTCTCTAAGGAATTAGGGGATTACACTTCTCTATTTCATTGTAAAAGGATTGGAGTGAGTGGCCACCTTATATGGAGACTACAAGACTCCTCCATAATGTTGTGAAATATTATAATCCATTATACAGGAACTAGCTACAAAGTAAAAGGGGGACATGTTTAGCGTGAGTTTGAGAAAGTATTTTATAAGACAGGAATTCAACGAAATGAAAGAATGCTAAGAGGTGTGAGAGAGAACGAATAAACCGAGAGAGGCAAAGCAAGAAAGTAACATGCTGATAGTAAGAAACAAAACTTATTTCTAAGTTTATATCTATATAATTAAATAACGTTGTATGTCAATTAGTCCGTGCATGTATGCATGCTAGCTCTGCATGAAACCCAATATCTCTACTTGCTAATTGTAAAGTTGTACTTTTACTTTTATACGAGTGCAAAAGTGAACGACGTTTATAACATTAACTTTGAAACATATATCCTTCCCACGTATATAATATTCCATTTAATATGCTGCATATATGAAAAAATATTTGGGTTTTCGCTCATATGACACAACATACTCTTTGTATGCAGTTTATCGAGGATTGAATCCCGTCTACATCATTTTGTTGTTGTTGTTAACAGCACTTCAATACTTAAATAATTTTAGCACATCGTATGCTAAGTATGAGTTTATCCCCTAATGTAGAAACATAACAACGAAAGAAAAATGTGATGATGCACCGGAACTTCGAAGCCTGGGACAACAATGAGATTAGACAGAATTATAGTCGAGATTGAATACAATCAATATTGCTGAATATGTTCAGGAAAAGGAGGGTTATTAAGTTTGGTGCCTGGAACATCAATTGGGGTTGAGAGAGACTGAAGAGAAAATGGCTGGCTTTTAACCAGTCTCTAAGGAGTTGGGGAATTACACTACTTCAAGTCATTAGAAAATTATTAGAATAAGCGGCCACCTTTCTAAGTTCAGCCGGTATGGAGACTACAAGACCCCCTATGGTTGTGAAATACGGGAAGAAGGTACAAGGTAAAAAAAAAGAAAGGTAGGGGCCTGTTCGACATAGATTTGAGAAAGGAATATGAAAGGCTGGAGTTCAACGAAGAAAGAAAGAAGATTAAGAAACGTGAGAGAGAAAGAATAAACCAACTGAGGCGAATGAAGAATGTAATATACTCCCAGTAAGAAACTAAGCCTATTTCTAAATCTTTGTGTTACTGATTAGCAGTAGTAAACAACAATTTATAATGCTTACAATGATATGAGTCAATTTCTGATAGTAACAAATAAAGTTGATGGACACGAGAAAGGAAAGCGAAGTGTGAGTATAGCATTATCTATAACATCTATACTCGTGGTGGGCACGGCAAACAAACAAACTGCAACGTGTTACGTAATCGCTTCATTGCAGACATACATTTGGCTGTTCTTTCTAACTCGTCGCTTGACACTCGCTCACACAAGTGAACTTTACATGCGTTTTGAACATTTACACACACACATCTACATATTTACACACGCGCGCGTACATACTTACATACACACAACTGCATGTTTCACATACGCATATTTACACACGCGCACCTACATACCCATGCGCTTCTAAATATTTATATATATACACCTACATACTTAGATACACGTGCCTACATATTTACACACACGCACCTAAATGTTTATATATACACGCACATACATGTAATCAGTGGAGTATCTAAGAACACCCTACCCGAGTGTGGGTTATAAATCCAATTATTAAATTATCCTGGTTTCGGAGCTTTGTTTGTTTTAGAGAAAAGCCACATTAAGCTATCTGCTGTGTCCACCGGGGGAATCGAACCCCGAATTTTACCTCTGTAAGTCCGTAAACTTACCGCGGAATAGGTTTCGGTGCATGCAAACGATAATGGTGACCAAGTACAGACTTCAAAAGACATACTAAAGAAATATGACAAGATATTGGAAAATAAAATCGTTACCTCTAGTTTTATTAAAGAAGAATTACTTTAAAGTTCTATTTTACTGGAATTTTGATAATAAAAAATTGAAAAGTTAAAAGTTGAGTCATTACTGGAGAATATACTGATGTCTATTAGCAAAATATAAAAGATGGAGAGAAGGGGGTTCTGGATAACCAGGAAAACCCCTGGATATATTATTGATAAAACGTTCACACACACACACACATTTGTACACTATAATATGATATAATCTAAAATCTGTACAGGTTACAATTGCGCCAATTTGAACTTCATACATTCTTTTTCCTCACCTCAAAACACTTGCGACTCTGTTTTATCACGCTATGTCCTGCATGAGATAAAAATTGTAAATCAAAAAATATATTTTTTTATAAAACTACTCAATCCTCATTTGTTAAAGGAAACTTACGACATGCGCAGGCAGATAAATGGCCCAAACCAGTCCCCAAACCAGTTTTTAATATACTCAAGTTTTGATTGGTTGTCAGCTAGAAAAGTACAGGTTCACCGAAGAGTACGTCAAAGAATGAAAACTTAAAATCTAGCGTCTCGGTGTTTTCATTTTATAAAAATACGTGACCGATCTTGTGTTACCTGGACTATTTAACGATAATCTTGTTCACCAAGTAAGTGGCTACGTCTACAGTTTAGAGCATCGATATAGAATTAAACGTCTTCGACTGAAATAAATCACCTGACGTAAGTTTTCCACTTTATTTATTCTTGCGATTACACGTCATATATATTGTTAACCATCATTATTTGTGAGATAATACACATTTTATAAAGCGTTTACTTCGTATTCGAACGTAACTATATTTGCCACAGTTTTACTTCACAGGTAAAAACTGTATATATATATATTAGCATAGAAACGTGCTAGTTTTTGTAATCGAAATAAGACAGTACCCTGTAATAACTGCTACGCTGCAGGTTATACCAATATGATTGCGCATATACGTTTTTCTCTCTTTAGAAGTCAACAGGATTTGTCGTTACTGTTGTTAATATCTCGCATATGGTATGTACAATTCGTATCTTTAAGACAGTGATTCATAGCTCCAAAACCTCACTGATAACAAATCGTATGTCCAAATCTATATTTTGTTTTTAATCTAAATATATTTATATTTATATTTGAAAGACGTTTAACGCATTCATCATGTGTGTGTAGCTACAGAAACTTCAAGCATTAATGAAACCGATAAACATCATGCGTGTGTAGCTATAAAAACTTCAAACATTAATGAAACCGGTAAAACTTAATTTTGAAAGAAAAACTAGTTTTGGAAACTTTATGTACAAATAAAGTGTACACGTGATCCTCATTCTTGAGTGATACATTACTAAATGGATAAATGTTTCATTTATCTAATGTTAAACGTTATACGTCAATCACTCTATAAGTATTTGTTTTAGTTATTGTTAACCCTTGTTCATTATGAACTGGATAAATGTTTCGTTTATCTAATGTTAAACGTTATTCATCAATCACCCTATAAGTATCTGTTTTAGTTATTGTTAACCCTTGTTCATTATGAACTGGATAAATGTTTCATTTATCTAATGTTAAACGTTATTCATCAATCACTTTTTAAGTATTTGTTTTAGTTATTGTTAACCCTTGTTCATTATGAACTGGATAAATGTTTCATTTATCTAATGTTAAACGTTATTCATCAATCACTTTTTTAAGTATTTGTTTTAGTTATTGTTAACCCTTGTTCATTATGAACTGGATAAATGTTTCATTTATCTAATGTTAAACGTTATTCATCAACCACTCTACAAGAATTAAGCTGTTGTTCATCCTTGTTCATTATGCACTGGATAAATGTCTCATTTATCATAACGTTTGACTATGTGATCCTTTGAATATAATGTACCAAGACGCTATTACATCTTACTTACGAAAGTATTGTATCATTCGGCACGATATTATTATGCAGGATATTCCATAAATAACCTCCCTTTGTTTGGTTTTTATTAAAACAATTACTACTAAGAATAAAAACCTCAAATTTAATATGTGTATTTTTCTTAATCATTTAACGAAGTCTTAATCATTACAACAATATTTATTAACAGGTTTCATGATAATTGTTCAATATGGATTCTATTGGTGTTCCTCAACTTGTCCAAACTTACTGACACATTTCATATACTGTGTTTTATATAAAATTTATGCTATAACAAGAGATTTGTTATATATTCTTATCAGGTATAATATATTCATTAACACAATTAGAGATCAGTATATATATATATATATATATATATCTTTAAATATCTTTAAAGAATATTGAAGGTGTATTTTTGATAGCATAGAGAGTTTTGCGTTATTATAGATACTGGTCTACGCACGTGTAAGCCGTACTAAATACTGTAGTTAGTAGTTTAACCAGGTTGGTTGGGTTTGGGATTATTAAACCAGGTTTAGCGTGCTTGTTCGGTTACCGATCTGGTAGACGTTTTATAGATTATAGGCATGTTTTCAGTTGAAACACTTCTGTTATTAGCAACAAGGCTTCTTACACAGTTTAGTCTTCTTCAGATTTTACTTCAATGTCCTTAATGTGTTTCATCCAGATAAGTCTCATATCATTTGTGAGACTAAAGAAGTTAACCGATATGGGTTATCTGGCGTAAGACTCCATATATAGGTGTAAAGTAGATGGTTATTTGCTGGTTTGGGGGGATTTTTGTGAAACAGACTACTTGAGGGTTTCATGTATTAATTTTTATGCACCAGAGGCTGAAAGGTTGAGGAAACTATGGAAGTGTCCGAATGAACTCTTCCAGATAGCCCCATCATCTGCGAATTGAGGTGAGAAGAAGCAATCATTGTCCAAAAGTGGTATGCTGGTTATGGCTACTCATCCCTCCTTGTGGGGCAACTGCCTCAGGTGTAAAATACTCAAAGTAGTTGTTTTCAACATTATATCTGACCTTCCTGTCGTCCAAAAAGCTGGAGTCAATGGATGGCATCTCGAGGTAGCAAAGTCCATTTGGGATATCTGAAACTTCACACCTTTATGTCATACGATATCAAAAGCTTTTCTACATCGAGTAAGCCCCCAGTGGCACAGCGGTATGTCTGCGGACTTACAACGCTAGAAAACGGGTTTTGATACTCGTGGTGGGCAGAGCACAGATAGCCCATTGTGTAGCTTTGTGCATAACTTCAAACAAACAAACATCGAGTAAACATTTGAAATAATTTTTATTTAAACATTTTATAACTGTTATGTGAGTCTAAATAAATGGTTAGTGGTGTACCTGAATTTCCTAAATCCGTTCTCTACTTCCGGTGATTTACTGTTTTCTTCCAAGGATACGATTAATGTATTTGAACTTATTTTTATTGTCTTGTTTATCAAGACACCTTGTAAGATTATTGGTCTTTTTACGTTCAGGTTTATACTTTTTGGCTTTCTTTCTCTATTGACTTGTTGTCTTCCCTTCTTTATGGCTTGTTGGCTTTCCTTCTTTATGGAACATATTAACATTGTCTTGCTGGCTTTGTTATGGAACATAGTGACATTCACTTGCTGGCTTTCCTTCTCTATGGAACATAGTGACATTGTCTTGTTGGCTTCCCTTCTTTATGGAACATAATAACATTGGTTTGCTGGTTTTTTAGCAATATGAATACATAAAAAAAACACAAAACAGTACTCCACTTTTCACACTATATTCTCAAGTTAACATTACAGATAAAACACTACTTTTCACACAGTGTTCTTTAGTTAATACTACAGATAAAACACTACTTTTCACACAGTGTTCTCTATTTAACATTACAGGTAAAATTAATTTTCATAACGTTTTCTCTAGTTAACAGTACAGATAAAACTACTTACTAAGTAAACGTTAAGATCTGGATCTCTTGGAAGCAGTTCGTTGTTACCATGTTGCATCAAGAAGGAAAGCCAAAAATTCAATGTTACTATGGTCCGTAAAGAAAGAAAGGCAACAAACCAATTCCACTATGTTCCATATCCAAGGAAAGGAAAGTGTCAATGGAATATTCGTCCAGGGTTTCTATAGACGTTTTGAAGGTTTAATTTCAATGTGTCTGCATTTTTTTTATTAGTTAGGATTATGTATTGTTGTACGTAAGTGTGGGGTAGTTTCAGTTTTTGAGGTCACTACTTTTTACATCTATTTTTAGATGTTTCCAGAAGAGTTTAAGGTAAGTTTGTGAGAGTCACTGTAGGGAGGCTTCGTCCCGTTGATCTCCTCCTTAACTCTTTAAGCATTTTATCTAATTTTTTGTGGTGTTTCTGGGTCTATTTATTTTCTTATTTTCGATATATTTTTGGTGGTGTTTAGGATGTGTGAGTTGGGTTGCCACGTGTTGTTATTCCTGTGTTCAGAGTTTTTAGATGTCCACCCTTGGAGATTTAATAAGGTTTTCAATGAGTATATAACAGTACTGTGTGTAAAGGCTTATCAGCTGTAGTGATTAGATTCGGTGGTAAATGGAAACGTATTCTGTCCACTTAACTTTACAAATAAACTATAGTGACGTCAGTCTTATCCAAATATACAAAAATAAAATATAAGTGACTGATTCATTGTTGGAAAACGTACTTTGAAAAAAGAATAGAGACGACAGCAACGATATATTACATTTTAATGGACGTTGCAATTTCTTCATCTATGTTGTAAACTGCTGAAGGTGACTATCTTTAGCCCGAAATGGCCAATAAAATGCTGTTGATCGTTGTTATCGTCTTTACTTTTTTTGTAAGAATCATATATTTCTTTCAAAGCAGAGATAAGGAAAATCTAGATGATAACACGTTCTATAATCAAGAAATTCTAGTAATTTTTAATGCTTGTTGTCATCAGACTGACATTTTTTATATTAGAATAAATTATACACTTTGTACTTTAAGTTTGGAGAGTGTGTGTCCGTCCTTGCGGGTGTGTCCTTGACGTGGCCTTTTTCTGAGGCCCGTCCTGTAGTCGTGAGTCATTGGAAAACCCTGGTAGTCTTCAAACCACTTCATTCGGCCACCGATCATGTTGGTGAAATAAGGAATCAGTGACGAAATGTGTTTTTCAGTAATTGATTTAGTAAACATCTATATTTGCACGACTACGTTACCTTTGTTTTAAAAACACTTTTTTAAAACCAGGTCTGACGAAAATATGATTTAATGAAAAATAAAATGAATGACCTTTGTATTCATGGAATGTAAACTAAAACCACACTTGATGTTGTTTCTACTGAGTTTATAGGGTTGTTATTACATTGTAGAGATATCTTTTCGTTTTTAGTGAACGTAGAAAGTTGGTGGTTCATTGTAGTGATACCCTATCGTTTCTGATGAGTGAGGAAGGTTGGTATGTATTGTAATGACATTTTATTGTCTCTGGTCAGTATAGAAAGTTAAAAACACCCTCGATAAGCACATATACTGGCTTTTGTCTTCTTTGTTTATTTCTTTTGCTGGATTTCTTTATGTTATTGTAAGGTATGTTTACAGTTCACTGGATCGTGCATCTGTTAAATATTGAAGAGCGTGTTTGTCATTCTATGGTTAACATACACGTAAAACGAACACAAGATATCACACATGTACATCTGTTTTAATAAAGGCCACGTGTACGTAAGACTAATGAGAAGAATTCTAAATGAATACTCTTTTTATAAGCGTTAGACAAAAATAACAGGCAGTTAATACATGAGAATAATATTTGTAATAATCACGTTCAAAAGATGAAACCAGACATATAATTGTTACGCGGAAAGTCAAACGGAAAACGTTTCTGTTTCGTGCAAAGATTAACATTTCGAAACTCCGTGATTCATTTATCAGCACGTTCTGAAGTGGAGTCACGTGGTTAAAAAGTGACTTACAGGAAACCTAGTACTGATCCTTTCACATAATAGTGGAATGTCTATTTTATCTGTAATATAAGTCGTTTTATCTTATGTCGAAATATGGTTCTTTGCTTATATAACGTAATAAACTTTAGGATCTATTTGATTATGTAGTAACATGTGCATAAAGTACTTATAAGCCTTTGTATTGTTACGTTTCTGTTCGTTTGTTAATTTTCCATAAAAATTCTTTCCGAAGAACTTCAGCGATACAAGTCCTTTCTTAAATAAAACTAGTTTATTCTTTCTCAATACAATTAATTTCCACAGTCACGCTATAACTTAAACAAACGCTATAATTCACAATGAAAAATTGACGCGCTTGACTCAATTATCCGTCTCTATCTCTGTCTACAATTCAATTCCCCGTATTGCC
>NW_013668470.1:86372-96799 GCF_000517525.1 Limulus polyphemus | reverse complement strand
AAAACAGTAAAACTGGTGTATAACTCACGTTACTCCTTTCATCAAAACAGTAAAACTGGTGTATAACTCACGTTACTCCTTTCACCAAAACAGTAAACTGGTGTATAACTCATGTTACTCCTTTCATCAAAACAGTAAAACTGGTGTATAACTCACGTTACTCCTTTCACCAAAACAGTAAACTGGTGTATAACTCATGTTACTCCTTTCATCAAAACTGTAAAACTGATGTGTACCTCACGTTACTCCTTTAATCAAAACAGTAAACTGGTGTATAACTCACGTTACTCCTTTCATCAAAACTGTAAAACTGATGTGTACCTCACGTTACTCCTTTAATCAAAACTGTAAAACTGGTGTATAACTCACGTTACTCATTTCATTAAAACAGTAAAACTGATGTGTACCTCACGTTACTCCTTTAATCAAAACAGTAAAAAATTTTGTTGTTCTTTTTTTTTCTCCAGTTCTAAAAGATATAAAAGGAAAAATCAATCTGTGATGGATGTGAAAGAGAAACATGATTCCGTAGAAGAAGGGGTTATTTTTTTTGCAACCGATTTCTAGAGACAACAAGGATCACCAACCGTCATTAATCATTCCACCAACTGGTCTTATGGAACACGAGAAGCCTTCGAAAAATTACTTGACATGCATTAAAACCAACCTTCTTACTATCCTAATGTTTCTAGCTGTGGTATTCGGAATAGCTCTTGGTTTTGGTCTTCGACAAACTGGGTCTTGGACCCCGAGACAAATCATGTATGTCAATTACCCAGGTGAGCTATTTCTCAGAATGCTACGTTGTTTGATTCTACCTCTGATAGTCTCTAGTCTGGTGTCAGCGATAGGCAGCCTAGACATTAGACTTTCCGGGAGAATCGGAGCTCGAGCAGTGGCGTACTACCTACTTACCACCATCCTAGCCATCATCCTAGGAATAATTCTAGTCGTAGTCATCCATCCCGGGGCAGGAAATCCTGACGAAATAGCTCGCAGCAAGAAGAAAGCAATAGTGTCAACTACGGAGGACACCCTAATGGACCTCATCAGGTGAGCTTCTTCATACTACTTGTAATTTATAAGGGATTTCTGAAAATAGCACGGAACGCCTACTGGCGTTGTTTGGGAATAGTCTAAGTATACTTTCTACACACGATCAGTTTATTTTTGTTGTTGTTCTTTAATTATAGAATACAGAAATAGAGAAACGACATTCTTGAAATATAAGGTATAATTATAAATCATAATTTGTATTCTGGGTTTGTAATGTCAAAACCCTGAATAACTATTGGGTTTGTAATGTCAAAACCCTGAATAACTATTGGATTTGTAATGTCAAAACCCTGAATAACTATTTGAGGTTATTAAAATGTTTGTATTTATAAATACTTGGATTTAACAATTACAAAGTGGTTTGTTTGTTTTCGGACATTCGGGCAAGTCCACACAAGGGTTATCTACAATAGCCGTCCCTAGTTTTGAAATGATAAACTAGAGAGAAGGCAGCTAGTCAACAGCAACCATATGCTTGACCGAAGCGTGTGGTTATAGACTAGAGAGAAGGCAGCTAGTCAACAGCAACCATATGCTTGACCGAAGCGTGTGGTTATAGACTAGAGAGAAGGCAGCTAGTCAACAGCACCCACTTACCTGAGTGTGATTGGACTCTCAGTTGTATTACGCACCCACGGTCCCAAAGTGCAGAACGAAGCTTTTTTTTCACACTAACGAGAAGGTAAGCATATTCGGCGATAGGTCTTGATCCAGCGACCCAGGCCTGATAACTCTTTTTATCACCAAAGCAACTAATGCATATTAAAAGACAATATTTTAAATTAAATTTCGTCAGTGTTTTTATGAGGTTTATGAATTTCTTTTATTTGGAGAAAAGTATATTTATTTAAAACTAAAATGTAGCGATGAAATATGTTCTTATAATAACAGGAAATTAGTGCTAAAAAGTTACCACTTACTGTATTTGTAAGGTAAAATATTTTTAATAAGTAGTAGTTTTTCTGAATATCAGGCTTAAATAACCTAAAACAATTTATATACCACATCATTGAGACCGAGCCTAGCCTAGTAATTAGCGTGCCGGACTATGGATCAATGATTCGCGTCCCGTTGACTCAGAATTGCTCTCTGCTTGGTCGAGTTGTTGGTGTATTATAGAGTGATTGTTACATTTCACTGTTCGATTACAGTAGCCCAAGAGTTGGCGGTGGGTGCTGATGACTAACTACTTTCCCCGTGACTTAATAGTTCTAGATTAGGAACATATTACATAGGTAGCCTTTGGGTAGCTCTACATGGTTTGCCTAAAACAAACTGGATTTTATAGGAAGATTTTGGGATATACATTGGCTTTTACCGTGTATTTCTGTTTTCATGGATATATAAAAAAATCATCATTAAATTTTACAAACGAATAAGAAAGAATCGAAATAGGCCTAGTTGATATATAGAAACTAATGTTTCGACCTAGTCGAATAAAAAACTAATGTATTGACCCAGTTGACAGATAGAGGTTAATGATATATATACTACAACTAAATTGAAGGTAACAAATGAAACAACGTATAATATACTTCAATAAGGAAACATAGTATGCTAATTAAAAATAGGTAGGCAACAACGATTTATAAGCACTAGGAAGAATTTTATTGATGGTGGAACATACTACATGTTTCAATAGATCGTTGGTCTGTCTTCTTCAGATATGATCAGTATCTATCTATCTTGGCAGTTGTTTTGATGAAGAAAATTTCACGTTCGGCGTTCTTAACAGTCGAACAGTGAAACAATTAATCATCAGAGGTGCTGGAATATTAAGCAATCTTCCTTCGCCCCGCACAAGGTACTGGTAAATTTTGCTTAGATGGGGTGATGATAATTTAGAGTCTAATTATAAGACTTTTGGTATAAATTTGTTACAATGTTATAGCTAAGTAGGTCACAAAATACTTTGGGATGAAATTCTTCTCCTACACCAACCCAAAACTAAAAAAGAAAGAGGCTGTTTAGAAATTATAGAAATCATCAAAGCAAACGATCTCTCGCTAAACCGTGATAATGGCCCTATCAACATCAGCCGTATTTGGCAAGGTCCATTCATCATTCATACACTTGACCAGACTTGACCTCTACCTATGTCCTGTCACCTGCTGAGAACATTTCCATCACATTTAATCCTTGTGTCTTTTGTTCTTGTAACGATATATATAAACCTTGTATCGCTTAGTATACTGATCATAGGACTCCCCTTGCCTTCACTTTTGCCTCTGTCTTGCCTTGTCCTAATTCTCTTTAAAGTAAACATTCGTTTCATATTGATGATATGTTAAAGCGGATAACTGAAAATCACCTCTACGCATGTGACTACATATCACAGAAAACATCCTCCCACTTCACATACCTTTACCTATATCCTTTCACCTGCTGACACCATGTGCGTCACATTTAATCCCTGTATCTTTTGTATTTGTATGACATATAATACTTGTATCGCTTAGTACTGATCATACCTGAAAAAACAAACCAATGTTCTGTCGAAACATGTAGTATGTACCACCATCAATACAATTCTTCCTTATATTTATAAGTCGTTGTTTGCCTACCTATTAACGTATAATATATTGTCGTTGTTTGCCTACCTATTAACGTATAATATATTGAGATACAGGGTTTCTCAGATTTCTACTTCATGTTACATGTCTAGAAATTAAAAAGTGTATATATGTACGTGTCTAGGTAAGACAGAGTACAAGGTTCTTCAGATTTCCACTTCATGTGTAGACATTTTTTAAAAGATTCGTACGTGTCTAAGTAACATAGAAGTGAGCTGTTAGAGTGAAATAAATGTAATTATGCAACCACACAGGCATCTTCATTACACTGTGACTGCTGTTTTTAAAATTTGTAGCTCACACTTCAAGGTTACAAAATAAATGTTATTGCATTTCTAATATTATTATGGGATGGAAAAACAAACAAAGGAAGAAGGTGACTTGAGTCTGTTATTTAGATGATCCAGTTTCAGATGTAAGTATATCATGAAGAAAAATGTATAGCTCGTTAATGTATCTGCATCAATGCATAATAAATAGAGTTAAAACATAACAATTTTGTTAAGTTACGTTTACAAATACACACTTCTATGTTGAATTTGGATGCTGTTTCTTCAAATTTCTTTCAATTATTTTTCTCCCTACTGTTTATCTGCTGAATAAGTTTTATCTCATCTACATCTTTGATTCTAACAGTTTGCACAGAAAAAAAAACGCATTATTTTCTAGAGAATTGCTTGTGACTCCAAATGTAGTAAAATGATCGAAAGATTGACTAGAGCATTTTGACCTCTATTGTAAAATTATTGCTGTTCAGGACATTTATAACTTCACGGGCAGCTGCTCAAGCTAAACGTTTGAGATAAATATGATCGTTCCATCAAATGGTTATCTATGTTTTAAAAACTTGTCTGGTGTCAAGTTAAAGGTGGAAACGGTAGTTATGTTCATACATCTTAACAGGAACCTGGTAATAATGCAGTTATGGTTTTCTTAGATTCATTGATTTACCTTTGAGTAATGGGTATGAGCCATAGAAAAACTGAAGGTTTGCCAGAAAATATTTTACGATTCAAACTTTGAATTATTTTTACCTCAACTGAGTCTGAAGCAAAATATAAAGAAAGAAAAAGACTGGGCACAAATGTAACACACAGTGAAACAGTTTTTATTCACAAACGTAATCAGAATTTTAAATACAAGTATATTGTGGTAATTTTAACAGAATTTGCTGGAACTTAATTTGAATAAATAGCTATTTTCATCAGAGCGACGTTTCTCTCATTCATCTTCATCTTATTCCAGACTGAGAAAACAATGTATTATATATGAAGCACGACAATGCCAGTCTTCTCAGGACGCAGGCGCTTGTCACGTGACTTACAATCATTCTCACTGCGAAACAAGGGATGTTATATCACCTTACTTACCAGTAGTAAAGATTAACATTGATTCTATACAGTATGCACTATGTTACAACAACCTTTCCTAAAAGAGAGCAAAAACGATGCCCTAGTTGTCTGATCCAATTTCTTGAGTAACTAGGACGCGAGGAACTTAATGAATCTCTTGACTGATATCCTATATTAATATTGCATGTTCAATATCCACAAACATTTTGAAAAAAGGAAGTATACTCAGTTACTTGCTTTGCAGGGATTCTACTGCAGGCACTTTACCGTTATTAAAGTAAAACTTAATGTGATGACTACATTACTGCTCCAAACTAAACAAAAAATATCAATATTTGCCGCAAACAACATAAATATCAATTAACGCTCACCATCAATTTATCATGGGTGCGACCTAGAAAATAATTTTACCTGGGCTGTTGATGGTGATTTCAAGATGTATATGGAATGATTTAATAATGGACCTTTCAAAGGTACATATGGCAAACTCAAAAGCTAGATCATGAGTGTGTACCAAAGCCATGGACAGACTGACTGCCACTTATTTCCCAAATAAGGACAACTATAAAAGCTTAATATTCACAATAATATTGAAATTAAATTGCTATCTGAGTTTCTAGAAAGCATTTCATTAAATTCATCATATCGAACAGTAACCTACTTTGTAGCTGAAGAAGCTATTATTGAAGAGGCAGATTCAGAGTACCTAGCCCTATATCCAGAATAGACTTAGGAGGTAGGTAAATAAGATTATTACTTCAAGTGGCTACACAGACGCTCCCAAGAGACTAAGCAGTAAGTCTACAGGTTACAACTCTAAGAATCGGGTTTCGATACCCGTAGTGGGCGGAGCACAGATAGCCCATAGGGTATCTTTGTGCTTAAAAACAGCGAAACAACCAAACAAACAAACACAGATATATTAATTGGGTCTAAAAGAGTGCTCTCTGTGTGAAAACTTCCTCATCAAAGATTTCATGAAGTCAAGGGGAAAAAAATTTAATCGATTAGAGTTGTCGAGAACTAGATAAAATTCTTGGTTTTATAGTCACTAGCTGGGCCGTAAAGCACTTAACAGAAAAAGTCAAAGTGGCCAAACTTATGTCAATAGACTTTCTAAACACACAAAAAGTGAAGATTGAAAAGAAGTGTAAATTTTGAATCCCTTTCTGAATCTTAGTGGATACGGTTAGGACTCGTTACTACAGATGGGTGAGAAATGAAGTTGAAATTAATACTATAACGACAGCAAAGATTGTTTATATTCAAAATGCTAGCTTCTCTGCACTTATATTAATGGCATTTCCACACGATCTGACACTCAAAACAACCAGAATAGTTGATATCCTAAACATTCATTGATGTCAGCGGCTCCTTACTGGAACCACACTAAAAAAATAGGTATGAAATTTCCAGAAGCTTTATCACACTTGGAGAGTGATGTATGTGCCAGAATCCATGTGCTAAAAGTCAGATTTACAAATCATTTAGAGCCAATATGAACTCATATTGTATATTTAGACTCCAGAGAGATTTAAAAGTATCCAGGTCTGTTAATTGACATTTTCAGATAGCGATCTAAGCCACGTCCACATGGCAATCTTTATCTACACGGATTAGTCTATCAGTACGAGGAATCATAATAACTTTAAAATTGATTATTACACATTGATTATATTGTTTATAGATTGTCTGATGTTAAAAGAAACTTGAATTTTAATATATTTCCAAAACACCTGATAATAAAACCAACTTAATGTTTTGTATTTTGAAGCTAACTTGGCTAATTTAAAGGTCGCCATGTTTTCAGTACCATGTAAGATATAAGTACAAATTTAATTTTCTAATCACAGTGTTTTGGCCCCGAGGTATTCCTGGCTTTAGTTGTATTGAGGGAATGGTCGCACTGAATTTTGTTTTTCTCAAGCTATAAACCATTTAGTTTATGTTAAAAACCTTTTAATTAGTTCTAACGTTAGAGGTCGCCGTGTTCTTGATAAGGTGTATAATTTGTTTTTAAACTACATCAGCTTTGATCACATTTCTTATCCCTACGTAAAGCAGATAACGTCTTTAGGATCTCACTGTGTAAACTTATAAGTCATAAAACGTAATACAAGTGAGACTAAAACGACTTTATAAACTTTATAAATTAGGTTACTATAGGATTAATGTATTGTAACTTGCCATGTGCGTGATGTCTACTTGTACCTACATTCCAAATTTATTTTACAGAAAAAAAAACAAGTTCTTGTACTAATAAACCTGAGTTCATAAAAACTTATTTTGGTTTCCATTTTCAGAAACATGTTTCCTCCCAACATCATTCAAGCGTGTCTACAACAGGTTAGTTTCTATTTTAATACGTCATGAGAAATGCAAAAGGAAAACTTCTGCATTGGAGCCTGTCAAACTTCTATGATAAACAGTTTTCTTCGTCTTAAAGCAATAGGGTGATACATCTTTAATGTGGCTCATGATGAATAACGTCAAATTTCATCTCCTACACGTCTTACCGTGCTTACTTGAGTCCAGCTGAATAGCTGAAAACATTTTTACAGTTAATGTCATGTACAGCATCGGTCATATGAGAGGTAAAAGTATTGGTAAGGAACACAAGAACGTTTATGCCGAAAAAAATATTTTTTTACATGCTAAATGATTGTTTAGTTATATCTATTTTTTATTTCAATTTTTTAAACATACATATATAATTTTATATAGATATACAAGTTTATATAGACGTTATAGACGTTATGTTATAGATTACAATTTTATACAGATATTATAGACATATAATTTTATGTAGATATACAATTTTATATAGATGTTATAGATTACAATTATATAGATATATAGTTTTTAAAAGGTTCTTTAATTTCCCATTTTTTAACACATTTGGTCTAAAGTCTCCAGGATAGACGAAATGATTAACAACATTCTCGAAGAGAAAAGTAATTTTACAGAGAAAGAGAATATTTTCATGGAAGCACATTCTATTATTGAATTATTTTCTAAGAAAAGCATTATCTAATTTGGTTTATTTGACATCACAATAGCATTAAGTTCTAGATATTTAATAGACACGATAAATCAAAATATGAGAAGGGTATAATATACAACAATGAAAATTCAAACCAGAGGGGAAGGATTAAGAAAGCATTTACATAGAAGCGTTTCCTTTAGAAATAGGAGCTTAAAGTTTCTCCAGAATAACGCTTTTGACAGTTTGTTATATGTACAAAGAGAAAAAGGCTTTGCTAACTAGATCTCGTTAAAAAGCTACGTTATCAATTTTATTATACAAATTTCCATTAAGCCTAAATGAAACAATTTTATGACAAAATAATATATTTTAAAAGTACTCTGTTTCATTTCAGATTTTATAGATACTGAATATATATTAAAATGTAATTTGAAGCGATGTTGTATACAGTTTCAAACTTGCATATAATATCGATTGAATAAACTTTCGACTTTTACTTAATGAACAAAATTCAAAAGTATTCATTAACAGTATACTGGTTAGTAAACAGTTATCACGAAAGCAACCAATGGTTAAGCGTCCTGGAGTAAAAAATAATGGACCAAACCGAAACATCTCATTCGTGGATGGCCGTAGGAACCGGTAAGGCCAGTCTGGCCGTGGCCTAAACACTTTTCCATGATATGTATAGCTACAAGTTATGTATTAAAACTTGCTTCTTTTAATTCAATAAATTACATTGTTTGTAATTAGCATTTGTAGTTCAAATGGCTCAAGATTCAATCTCATAGCATTAAATTTTCAAAACTTTTCTGGGGCCTAGACCCCCTCCCCTAGAAATAGCAATGCGGCAATATCCTGACCACTACAAAAATGCTGCCTACGGCAATATCATGTGTTTTAGGTAAACTTCATTCTTTGAAGACGCCTGTCGCTGGAGACTTTTCAGCTATAACAGATACGTTTACAATTTACTTTCCTTGAGTGAAGTTAGTTCTGAATTCGAGTGTATTAGCATAAAGTAGAATATCATTAATATAATTATATATTATAATATAATCATATAGTATATAAGCAATATAATCATAAAGAAGCACACCTTCTCAAGAAGATAAATTAACAGATCGTCGAAAACTTTTTTATATTTGTTTTTAGAGGATGACGTTTCGAGCGGATCAAACATATCATTAAATATAGTAGTACTTAAGAGTAGGAATCGTGATGAAACAAAATGGCAGCCATAAAAATCGTCAATTTAAAACCGCTTTTAAAATATCTGAATATTAACAATGATTATTTCACAGTATTGGCTGAGAAAAACTAAAGCTTATTGTACTTATAAAGTCGTCTAAATCACTATATACGTGTTTATGAACTGAACCGAAATTTCGCTATTTATACGAATTTTCATTTAAGTAAGTAAGTGACTTTTCCAGACAAGCGTACAGAAAAAAATGACGAACCTTATCGCTTTAATTCTTTCACAGAGCTCTTTCAACTGGGATCCCAATGATTCATTTCTTGTACCGAAAAGGATGCCATATATATAACGGGCAATGCACTACTTTAGACATATAATTAGATTTAAGGGTAGGTTGATAGAGATCCTGACGAGTAATAAAATCGAATTGGATATATGCGCTCCCCACACTTAGTTTCTTTGTTTATTTGAAGTTAAGCACAAAGCTACACAACGGGCTCTGCCCACCACGGGTATCGAAACTAGGTTTCTAGCGATGTAAGTCCGTAGACGTACCGCTGTTCCACTGGGGGGACTCCCACGCTTCGTATTAGTGGCGCAAAAAAACATAGCTAATAAAAAGGAAACAAACAAATATAATAAAAAAAAATTTAATTTTATAAAGACAACTAGGGATCGATATATACGTAACCCAGCTAGCTAATAGTAATACCGAAAATTTCAACGCTACAAAAAAGTATTGAAACAAGAAAGACAAAACTACAAAACTGAGTTACTTAAAATTAATATATATATATATATCTACTTTGGTAAATCATTGTAATTATGTTAGTCTCAGCCAAAGTACGGATTTTTTTTATTTTAAGTCACTCAATTTTTGTTGTTTTGACTTTCTTGTTTCAGTACTTTTTGTAGCATTGAAACTAGCTGGGTTACGTATATATCGATCCCTACTTGTCTTTATAAAATGTTTAGAAAGTTTTATTATACTTGCACTAAATAACACCATTCTAACTGAAGATGCCCCCAGTGGCACAGCGGCATGTCTGCGGACTTACAACGCTAGAATCCGGGTTTCGATAACCGTGGTGGGCAGAGCACAGATAGCCCATTGTGTAGCTTTGTGCTTAATTACAAACAAACAAACTTACTGAAGACCCAATCACTAAATATATTTTCAAGAACCCACCTATTACTGCTTACAGACATGACACAAACCGAAAAGAAACCTTGGTAATCTTAAAACAGAAACAACATAA
>NW_013668470.1:84253-86090 GCF_000517525.1 Limulus polyphemus | reverse complement strand
TAATTTTGGCAAAATAATCGTTGTTATTGAGAGATGTTAGTGACAGCTCACCCTGCAATACTCTGTCGTACAAAGCAGAGGCTGATTCTATATCTTCCCTGACCTCAACAAGGTTCTTCACCATACACTGGACATCACATGAAAGTTCTCGTTATGATACAGGTTCCAGCTCAAGTTTGGCACCAAGTCCGAGCTGCTCCACTCATTGCTTTGAAGAAGATGTTGATAATGAGAGAGAGAGAGGTTAATCAGTGAATTCTTATATAATTTCATTGTTTCCGTAATATTTTCAATTGTATTTTTAACCTGTATATTATTATCTTATTATCAGTATATTATTATCCTTTTCACTCTTTACTTCCATTATTTTTTTAATAAAATATTTTATTTTTATTTTATTTATAACTTGTATAATATTCATATAAAAGATATAATTATCAAAACATTTTGTAACGTTTAAAACGCCGCGCACAAAATTTTCAAATTCTGTGAAAGCACTTTTGTTCCAAGCTTTACGATATGACGAAGAATCTGGCTCGAAACGTCACCCTGTATATTTTCTTCATCTGTTAGACAACTTACAGATGCTAAATGTTTTGATGTGTCTTTCTTTAATCATGAATGGAACGATTCTGATATATATCATTAAATGTTCAATGTACACAGAAATGTGCTGAAACGTTAAGCCTTCACCTCAATCTGTATTAGTAGCCTATGCCAAAATGTATCATGACCCAAAACAAATAGCTGTTTTAAATTCGCATGAACACATCAAACTTTGACGGGAGTTTTAACTTTCTGTGAATTTGCATAATCTCGAAATATTGATTTTGATGACGTCATAGGTAAACAAAACCACCATCCCTGGTCTCACTGGAAAGATCTTGACAAATTAGCAAAGAAAAGACGGAATGAAATGATAATATTATAAATTTATTGATCTAAGATTATGTAATATTAACTTTGATAACGTCATTTGTCAACACTCACCATCCACGATGTTACAAGTACAACGCCACCATGTAGGACCAGGTTTGAAAGAGCTTCGAAAGATAATTTCAAATAAAAAATGAGATACATTCTTGTTTGTTCTAGAAATTCAAAGTTCAATGTAGAGATTATTGTATAGCCTTGTGCATAGTCAGAACTTGTAAATCAGTGAAAAATCCTACTTGTCCAAAAGTGAACGTCGTATCCGATAGACAGGGAACGAGAACTGACACTCGCCACAACCCAGTGAACACTGAAGTCCATGTTTTCTGCAGCACTTTCTATTATAAAAGTCATTGCAGTAAGTCTGCTGGCAAGTCGGCCATGACTGGCACAAGGATGTTCTCAATCTTCCAGGCACATTCTGTTGGCTCTAGACCATTTCCCATCCACTGTTACACGTGTAAGTATACTCTTAGGCTATGAAATTTCGCTGCCGCTGAAGTCAGTGGAAGAGTGTGTGACCTACACAAACGTCGTTCCAACTGCCACTTTTGTGTAGAATAGTCAGTGGTGGAGTTCATCTAAGCTCTCCTCTGAATTTCCATTGTACATCAGCACAGACGCTTTTACACCTGCTAACTGCACGTGTTCATGATACTGAAGCTCCTGAAGGAAGACACATGCAAGATTTATATAGCTTGACATGTAAGGTTTGCGGGAAAAACGTGGATTTAAACCAGAAGGTTGAAGGATTCTCAGATTATTAAGATTAGTTTTGACTTTGTAGTTAATGTTGGAGAACGTATCAGTCCTATAATGGAACAGTCCTTAATTGTATGCAGGAACGTCGAGAGCCAGCACGGGCCCCGAGGCAAACATCCTCGCCGGGGCCCCCTTTCTCTCT
>NW_013668470.1:77143-83253 GCF_000517525.1 Limulus polyphemus | reverse complement strand
TCAGGAAGTTACATGACAGAAAACTGGCGTTGACTGGCAAAACCAGTAAACTGGTTTTCACAACCCGTGAAAGCATGTAGGAACAGGAGCTGATGACGTAAATCTCCAAGAGTACTTAGAGTAGTGACCAGCTGTTTCATGTTCCAAGTCTTTTTGGTTGTTTGTCTGTAAAGAGAAGAATGTCATTAGAAGCTACATAAATGTGATTTGCCAGTAGCACCAAAAGATCTGTGGCCTCTCCAACAACGGCTATGATGTTGACTTTGGCACAGTTCGTTGCTTCCCTGACGATCTGCAAATCAGCGTCACCCTTGACATGAATGACACTACATGATGATGTTTGAATGAATAAAGCGCTGTTTATTCTCCTTGTTGGTCTTTTTGTGGATTGAAAGTGTACTGCCATTCCTTGGAGTTCCCTCCCTCGTCTGAAGTTGGTCATATCCTTTGTCGAAGGGCCAGACATGTACCCGTCAAAGACGATAACTACCTTGAGATACGTTTCACTGACAAAGTGGACATACGAGTCAATGATGTTCTGAAAAGTGCTTCCACGTTTCCTGCAGTCATTGCAGTAGGGAGCTTCCATCAAGCACAAACTGCACATCATTGCATGGTGGTCGACTTGGGGCGATGTCTTGAAGAAGCTCCCAAACTTCATCAGCTAGCGATGCTTTGTTTGGTTGCCGAAGGAAGTCTTGGGAATCAAACAGTAAGAATGGGAAGCTTCAAAGTTCATATTGGAAGATATCTTTCTTGCCTTCATAAGTCACATTAGCTGCTGCCACTAAACACCAAAATAGCAGCTGTGGGTCGACTGATACAGGGGTCATAACTTGATCTTTCTTTCCTCGGGGTGAATTCTGCTGCAATCTAATCTCCTATGCTTTTGATTATTTCAAGGTCGACTTCCTTTGCTTCGTTGGCATTTGCAGATGCATCACCAACAACACCAGTCGCAGTGTTTTTGAGGGTAGGGTCTGCAGCAAATGGGTTTCTTCCATGGAGGTGTGAAAGGATAGACATCATGTGCTCGGCGTCCTTTGATGGTTTTGTTGTCCCATCTCTCTGTGTTGGTCGCTCGAACGTCGATGTGTTCTTGTGATTTCATGTATCACGTTGTTTATTTCAGCACATGCTGGCACAGACGGGAGCCAACTGACACATTGTGACTTGATCATTCCTCTTCCGCGTGTTAAACTCCAGTTGATTTCACATTTCGCATCAGAGTCTGCTCAATAGTTAAAGCAGATGAAAGGCCAGCCCAATATCTGTTGCTACGTCAAACAACGTGGTATCTGTCATTGAAGCTTTTGTGAACATCAGGATGGATTTTGTTTACGTTGGCTCATCAGTTGCAGGTAGAAATAAGCAGATTTTATGTAAATGTTGTGTCCAGCAGCCAAGTATGGCAGTATCTCTTGTACAGCAGTCAAATGCCATAGCCAGTTTCCTGTTCTCTCTGCTTTCAGAAAACGTTTCAATATGTCCACCATTGACATGTACTGAAGCCACAGTTTACTGGTTTTACCAGTCAACGCCAGTTTTCTGTCATGTAACTTCCTGCTAATTTTGGCAAAATAATCGTTGTTATTGAGAGATGTTAGTGACAGCTCACCCTGCAATACTCTGTCGTACAAAGCAGAGGCTGATTCTATATCTTCCCTGACCTCAACAAGGTTCTTCACCATACACTGGACATCACATGAAAGTTCTCGTTATGATACAGGTTCCAGCTCAAGTTTGGCACCAAGTCCGAGCTGCTCCACTCATTGCTTTGAAGAAGATGTTGATAATGAGAGAGAGAGAGGTTAATCAGTGACTGCAAACCTTACATGTCAAGCTATATAAATGTTAGAAACTAAATGTCAATAGGCGAGGGTTAAATCAATATTGTGATTAAATGATGGGTGGAAACAAGTATAATTTGTAGATATTACTTATCAGTGTTCACTTTATCAGTCTCAAAGTAAATTATTTATTTTGCAATTACTTTTAAGTGAAACTTTCTGGACTCCATGCTATAGGGTAGCTAAGATCTTAATGGATGGAAATATAATGTAATATCATCTTGGATGGAAATATGGTGTAATATCATTTTGGATGGAAATATGATGTAATATCATCTTGGATGGCAACTTGTCGATCTAATTTTATGCGAATGTTTATGTTGACTATACCAAGTTAGATAGAAACTTAGCAAGAGCATCGATTTTGTGTTATTTGAAACTTATTAACTTATCGTTTCTTTTTGTTTTAGTTCACAACTGTACTCGTTCCTCCGAATTCTGTAGACAACAATGAAGATGTAGACAACACGACAAGTTCCAATATGACAGAAGGTACTCAAAAATATTCGTAATAAATTGTTTAATCGATTAATATTTATAATCCTCACATCGTGAACAAAACTATTGTTCATAAGACATCTTGTTCCTGTTTTCCAAAACGCAGAAGTGAAAATAAGATAAGGAGCAACCACGTTGGTGAAATGTGCTCCTTTTTATAAAGAAAAGTCCTGTTCAGATATATTTTACCAGTATGTAGTGTAATGGTTTAGACGAAATTTCTTTAATTTCTTGTTTATCGGGAAGTAAATCTACTAACAGTTATTGAATAAATATATGTTATGTTTCAAAACATAAGACCTCAAAGTAAATATACGGATGTTTATTGTTTTGTAGAGAAGGCGAAAATGTTTATTTTCCTCTCAAGACGAACAACTACTGAGTTAATTAATAAAGAATATGAAAATTACATTTAGTAAATCAAACATACTGTTGGTGTGAACGTGCTTTGTAGTCACATTTAATTAATAAATGAAGTGTAGTACGATTAAGCGTACATTTGTGCCAAATAATGAACCTACGAAAATATAGAAATCTGAATAGGACGTGAATGGGTAATAAACAAATCTGTATTTCAAGTTTAACATACTGACAAATACACAATGTTTCGACAAGATTTGTAATCATCAGGTACAAGTAACTTACACAGACACAGGAATACATATACAGTATTGAACAAAGAGGTCACATGACCGGAAATTACTTAACAGCTCAGTAAAGGTATCTTGGCAACTAAGGGTGTTGCTTTAGAGTAGAGTTGTGTAGCTCATTTAAAATCTCTTCTTTCGAGTTTTTATTTGTCGATGTTTGGTTCTTTGTTTAAAATTAAAGTGTTGTAATATATGCTAATATTATTAATAAAAAACCCTCTCACGCTTACTCCTGTCATCAAATGACAAAAATATAGAATTTATATCTAACTTAGTCATTACGCTTGTAAAGAGTTGAATTATAATACAATATGATTATAATATTTATTTAACGTGTGAATCAGTTAGAATACTTAAACTCATGTTTATTTTAAAGCCGAAGTCACACGTAGGATTTGTACAGACGCTGTTTCCACTAGTTTTATTATCGCACCAATACAGTTATTAAACATTACTATTTGTGATCTTAATAAAAATTAGTACCTCTGTGTGCCTTAACCCTAACATTCTCTCCGAACTTAAATGTAATAAAATTTAAGCGTTTCTCTTTACGTATATATAATCTGAAGACCATACACACTCACGCACTCATGCTTATGGTGATGGTCATATGACATACGACTCTACTACTAACCCTAAAACTTGCAGAAAATGTTGTTACCGGTAGTAACTATTTCGTTATTTAAATCAAGCATTCCAGCGTTCGTTTCTAGTCCCTCTTTCCCTAAATCAACTTTAAATTTTCATTTTACTTTTTCATGCTCCATTTAACGTTATATAAGAAACAAAACGAATATTAAAATAAACAACAAGAAAAATTAGCAATACTTGTATGAAATATTTGTTTCTAGTCGATCATTACATAACAGTACTTACTCGGGGTTTGAGAGACATCTGGCAAGAAGAATACTAAAGAGTTGAGTGGACAACTTGTTTAGCTAGTTGAGAAAATGGACAACACATCCGGTCTCTTGCGAGCTTCAAATACCTAAGTTGTCCAAATAATACTTAAGAAGAAAGTTAAAAAAATGCATAGTATATCTTCATATGGACGGGAAAACGTTTCGTGTTTGATACACGTCACTGTAGACAGTATTTCTATACTTAGTTGGGGTATAGTGTCGATAAAAAAGCTATACTTAATTGTGGCGTAGTATCAATAAAAAAAATTTTACTTGTTTATGGCATAATGTAAAAAAAACTATACTTAACTGTTGCGTAGTGTCATTTAAGAAATTATACTTGGTTGTAGGTTAGTGTAAAAAACTATACTTAACTGTTGTATTGTGTCTATAAGGAACTATACTTAATTGTAGCCTAATATCAATAAGAAATTATACTTAGTTAATACGTATTATCAGTAACGAACTATATATATTTAGTTGTGGTATAGTGTTAATAAGAAAAGTAACGAAATAATTAGAATTTTCCTTTTGTTTCGTGATGAATGGCTATTAAGAACGATGATCTTAAAAATGAGTAACTTAACTATTTTATTTCGTTTTTTTAGAATCAAATAAATATGACTGGAACATAAGTAATAAGTATAGCGGAGGGACCAATATTCTGGGGCTTGTGGTGTTTTCTGTAGCACTGGGTGTTACATTAGCCAAAATGGGAGAGAAAGGTAAACCTCTGTTGGACGTCTTCGTTAGCCTTAGTGACGCTATCATGATAATCACGAAATGGGTTATATGGTAAGTATATTTTAACTTACATGTATCTCAAATGGTTATGACGTTAGCTTAGTTTCGTCATGATTGAGTTTCAAAAAAATAAATATTGTTCATAAAAATAAAGAGTTTATTTAAAAAAAACCAAACAGTAACATGATGGACTGATTATTCACATTTTGGATAGTTCAAAAGTGAGCAAGAGTTAGAAATCCAAGTATCTTAACAACATTGTTAAGTAGGTCAATGTGTGTGTGTTCTAACAACATTGTTAAGTAGGTCAATGTGTGTGTGTTCTAACAACATTGTTATGTAGGTCAATGTGTGTGTGTTCTAACAACATTATTAAGTAGGTCAATGTGTGTGTTCTAACAACATTGTTGTTTAGCTCGGTGAATGTGTTTTAACAACACTGTTGAGTAGTTCGGTGTGTGGGTGTTTTATCAACACTGTTGAGTAGCTCGGTTTGTTTTTTAACAACATTGTCGAGTAACTCGATGTATGAACTTGTAATCATTTTAGAACTAAGGGAACCCAACTGGAACAACCACATATTGCATATCGTTTTACATGATATTCTCTGAATTACTAAAACATTTATAATATGTACTCATTATTTGGAACTACTCGTTTAACAAGAGCTTAGGAGTAGTAGTAACAAAAGAAGAATATCGAGTTAATACTAATGACTACCTGTTCCTTCCTCTCCTCCTACTTACCCTAACTAATTCTTTTTTTGATGTAGTATTAAATTATTGCAATTGGATGATCCTCAGAATCATACAGGATTATGTGTGGAGATATAATTTATATCACTTCTGATTTCAAGGTCCTGCAACGCTGCTACCAAAATTCTTGATGATGGATATGATGAACACCATATTTTCTCTACGTTTCGAAACATTTTAATTCCATCCTGAGCAAAATTCTTATTGAATTATTTGTACAGTAACAATGAAATAAATGTACTTGGCCAGTTTAATTCAACAGAAGAGACGTTTTTATTTCAGGAAGAGATAATTCTGTTTGATCTAGAGAGTCTTTTTCACTAGTTATAAAATCCAAGCACAATAACATTACTAGACAAGTAGTTTCACAAGAAGCTTTAACTACAAGTTCCCAGACTTAGGGTGTTCAGTAAGTAAAGTCTCTATGGCAAACAGAATCCTCGTTACTTAAATAACGATACTCCTCCTCTTGAATTAAAATAGTTCTAACACTTTTCAAATTCAGTAAGTGCACGTATCTTATGTTACGACAGCGGAAGTCACGTGACGCTGCTGGTGCGTTTGGCGCTGGTAGCGTGCGTGAAATTTCTCGAATGATCATGAATGATCGGGGAGGCCCGAGTGCATTCGAGACTGCTTCGTTAGCATATAAGCCTGGCAGAGAAGCCAGCGATAGATAGATAATTAAAAAAGCGAACAGTAGTTACGGTA
>NW_013668470.1:72788-76355 GCF_000517525.1 Limulus polyphemus | reverse complement strand
TCACTTTATTAAATGTAATTACAAGTATTTTTCGCTGCACGTGTGGGTTTATATGTATATTAGTCCTTTCACTTTATTAAATGTAATTACAAGTATTTTTCGCTGCACGTGTGGGTTTATATGTACATTAGTCCTTTCACTTTATTAAATGTAATTACCAAGTATTTTTCGCTGCACGTGTGGGTTTATATGTACATTAGTCCTTTCACGTGCAGCGAAAAATACTTGTAATTACATTTAATAAAGTGAAAGGACTAATGTACATATAAACCCACACGTGCAGCGAAAAATACTTGTAATTACATTTAATAAAGTGATAGAGGTTGTGTTCAAAAGTTTTTACCTTTATTCTTCGTCCTTGTGTATATATGTTTTTTTTTCTGCTCTAGGAGAGCGAGTATTCATTCCATGCGATATTAAAATACCTCTAATTAGATAGCAACCTCCACAGGACTGATAATGTCTTACGTTTATCCCAACTCTAGGTTGTCGCCTTTAGGTGTCCTTTTCTTAATCGCAGCTAAGATCTTGGAAATGAAAGATTTCTCTGTTGTGGTGGGGCAGCTTGGGATGTATACTGTTACTGTCCTTGTGGGGTTGTTTCTCCATGCCATCGTCACACTGCCTGTTCTGTACAGTATAGCCACGCGGTCTTTACCGTTTAAGTTCATATCGAACATGATGCAAGCTGTAACAACTGCCTTCGGAACAGCATCAAGGTGAGAACAAAACTTTCATGGCACTTTGTGTGAGTGCTCACTGGGTGTTTTTCGTAAATATCTGAACTTTTAAAATCTGTATTCAACCATCATCAAGGTTGATGATCATTTACTACTATAGAGGGTGGGCCATAAGTGAGTTTACCAAATTATTGAATCAACAGTTTATTTAACGAGTTGTACAAGTTGAAATGTAGTGTGTTTGTTACTCAAAAGGTGAATGAATACGTTTTATATTATTCTACAAGACACTTTCCTTTCTTAAAGCAAGTTTTAAAAAATATCGACTTTCCTAATTTACCCAAAATTCATAACGTTGAACGACATATTTTTTGACACAGTGGTGCCTCTTTTTATTCATCACGTGAATAAACTCTTTCTTTGGTTACTTTCCACACTGCAAGATAAGTAAGCTGAAAAATCCTTCGGGAAACTTACTTATGACCTACTATGTGTAAATTCACCATCCTGGGTTTAGCTTCATTAATTTTATTGTAGTTCGTAAATTGTCCAACAGATGACACTAAACTAGATTATTGAACTATACGATTCCGGTTAAATTAATTGTTCATACCCTCCTCGTTATAATTTTTATTCAACAAAAATGTTATACTATTACAATAATTAAATGTTTAACAGCGCAATATTTCCCCAATCTTATTTAATGACTAGATTCAGTTTGCTATATATTTGAATAATTTGATATGATATTGATTTTTATACAGTTCAGCAACGCTACCAGTGACCTTCACCTGTCTTGAGGATAAAAACCTAGTGGACACAAGAGTGTCGAGATTCTGCCTACCGATAGGAGCCACGATCAACATGGATGGAACTGCGCTTTACGAGGCAGTTGCCGCCATCTTTATAGCGCAAGTTCGAAACGTGAGCCTGGACGCTGGGAAGATTATTGCGATTAGGTACGGCTGTCTTTAAAGTTCCAAATACTCATCCCTGCAAAAAAAAAAAACAAAAAAAAAACTCAAAACAAGCATGTTAATACATCTATGATGAGTCGGACGTGAATCGGTGAATAATGAATTTTATTTCCTGTTTTTTAATTCAAAAACATCTTACTATAGAAGAATGGTATCGCAAAATCATGTCTACAAATTCCCACAAATTTAACGTTTTTATGTTTTCTGTCTTTTCAATCTCCTCCAAAATATTAAATAATCCCCATTTTTCTAGCATCACTTCAACAGCAGCAAGCGTTGGAGCTGCAGGAATACCCCAGGCTGGATTAGTTACCATGGTGATAGTACTGAATGCCGTTGGTTTACCAGCAGAAGACGTGACTCTTATCTTCTTGGTTGATTGGTTCTTGTAAGTGTATACATATATGTATATATATATATATAGTGCAAGTTTGTAATGCTTTCGTTATAGTGTTCAGTTCGTTATATCTTGTGTAATCTTAATAGGTCTACGTTCAATTCTAAATTACGTAATAAGTAGTTTATAAATGTTAATTTCTGGTTTCCTGATTAAAAAAACTAAATCTAGGAGACCAAGAGGAAGGTGATATTTTCACAGTGCATCTACAGTGTGCATTGGGAATACAGCATGTTAGTGTAGTACACTTTTAATCAGTGCCGAGTCGTGCTATTGCCATCTCAAAATCAAAACTAGCCCACCGTGCAAAGTAGGCTTAGAAATGCCATTAATGCATCCTTCGAACTGGAAGTACATACTGGAACAGATTATAATCATTAACTTCTTCATAAATAATTAAAAACAAGAACAATAAACGAATAAAAACCTTTTGTTAAATGATTATTTTATAATTACAACATTGCAAAATCGTTCATCATATGATGTGTGTCATACCAAATTTAACAGCACATATTTGTATGTTTGTTTGTTTTTGAATTTCGCGCAAAGCTACAAGAGGGCTATCTGCGCTAGCCGTCCTTAATTTAGCAGTGTAAGACTACAGGGAAGGCAGCTAGTCATCACCACACACCGCCAACTCTTGGGCTACTCTTTTACCAACGAATAGTGGGATTGGCCGTTACATTATAACGCCCACACAGTTGAAAGGGCGAGCATGTTTGGTGGGACGGGGATTCGAACCAGCGACCCTCAGATTGCGAGTCGAGTGCCCTAACCACCTGGCCAGCACATGATGTTTTGCTGACAATGAAGAAGCATGTGGTGCACATACAAATATGGGATCATATGGTGCACCAAACACGTATAGATTATTAGCTTTACTTCTTCAGGCTCGACTTTATTTATCGTGTAGTAAGTAGAATTTGTCTAGATTCAGACAGTCACTCAGAAATACCAACAATCTTAATTTTCTTTTTCTTATAGAGATCGATTCAGAACAGCAATCAATGTTCTTGGAGATGCCATTGGAGCAGGAATTGTAGCTCATCTCAGTAGGGAGGACCTCCAGAAGATGGATAAGGAAGTAGATCATCAACAACAACTTGTTTGTGCTACTGCTTTGTAAATTATTTGTTAGTGTAAAAATACTGTAATGTGGAATTCCTTAATTGCTCAGAACCGCCAGTGAACTAATCTGTGAAGAAACTGTATTGGTGTATTTTATAACACTAACAAATATTATAAGTTTAGTAAAGGCACTAGCAGTGATTAACTATCATGACAAGAAAATTATAAATATATGAAACATTTCCAGAGGTAAAAATCTGTGAGATATTCAGCATGCTTGTTTTCAAAAATTATACGTTCAGGTCAAAGGTTTTAAAGGACATTTATAACCAAACAACGAAATACGTGTGATGTTCAAAAGAAACAACAGCAATAACAAAATGCTACTGAATCAAAAGTAATCAATGCTTTGTTATTATCTTAAGTTAACAGAGAATCCTTAAAG
>NW_013668470.1:64875-72778 GCF_000517525.1 Limulus polyphemus | reverse complement strand
ATGCTTTGTTATTATCTTAAGTTAACAGAGAATCCTTAAAGACGAGATTGGGTCATTACTGCAAAAGTTTGATCAAAACGTGAAGTTTTCTGAATTATTGTTTGAATTAATTAACAAAATAGCCTTCAATAGAAAAACGTTTCCATCATAAGACCCCCACTTCTCGGTGAGTCAGCAGTATATCTGAGGGCTTATAATACTACAAATCAGGTTTCGATACCGCGGTGGGCAGAGCACAGATAGGCCATTGCTTAATTTGTGTTAAACAAGAAGCAAACAAAGCATCGTAAGAACAATAAGAATTGCACAATTACTTAAAGAGATAAAATTTTTATACCTATAGAATTTTGAGTTTATGTTTGATAGAATTATGGTAAGATTGATTTTGACTCGACTAGCTACTTGTCTTTCCTGGTTAGAATCTCCAACTGCGTCTCTACTAGATAGAAATTTATTCTAATAAGATTGTTCAACTAGCTAGTAGTAGCTTTTTCACACAATTAGTGAATGTTTAACCTGAGTTATATTGAAACTTACAAATAACTTCAGTGTCACCAAGCACAAGAACTGATTGTACGCATATAATACGGTTTGGCTTTAATTTTGCGCAAAACTACTCGAGGGCTATCTGCACTAATATTCTTTAATTTTGAAGTGATATAGTACTATTTACAAATGAATAGTGGGATTCACCGTCGCATTATAACGCCCCCAAGGCTGAAAGGGCGAGCATTTTTGGAATGGGATTCGAACCCGCGGCTCTCAGGTTGTGAGTCGAGAGCCCTAGCCATCAGGCCAAATAATACGATATACATACCTATATATTTGGCCACAGAAACGGTTTCACGAAACTTGGCGAGCAACTGACCAATACTTGAATGATACAATGGAGTCTTCTGTTTAAGATGGCTCGAATTAAATATTGTTGTGACCTGCTTCACACTATTGTTCAAGGATCTCTACCCAACAAGATTACTTCTACACGTTTTGATAAGGTTAACAATATCCCACCTAATTCTTGTAACAAAAGTTACAATTAGTAAATCTCAAAAATAACTTAGAAATATTACGATTTTTGTATTATCCTGTAGAATTAAACTGTATTTTCCTATTTCATTTTGAATCACTGAAGAAGTGGATTTTTTAAAATTTCATTGAAAGTAAAGAAAGTTCAGAAAATTATGCTTGCTTGTTTTGAATTTCGTGCAAAGCTAAACGAGGGCTATCTGCGCTAGCCGTCCCTAATCTAGCAGTGTAAGACTAGAGGGAAGGCAGCTAGACATCACCACCCACCGCCAACTCTTGGGCTACTCTTTTACCAACGAATAGTGGGACAAACCGTCACATTATACCGCCCCCACGGCTGAAAGGACGAGCATGTTTGGTGGGACGGGGATTCGAACCCGCCACCCACAGATTGCGAGTCGAGCGCCTTAATCACCTGGCCTAGAAAATTATGAAATCATGTTTATTGGGCATCTTAGAATGGTCTCATTCCATTTTCAGCAAATTATAAAGTAAATACAACAAACTCAGTATTTATAATACAATGACGAAACCTCTGTAGAACATACTTTTCCTTTTTGGGGCATGTAATGTAAATCATTATTCTTCGAAAAATATTTCATAAATTTACTGGCGCCACTTTAAATTGACAGTAGTAACAGAGCAGAATTAACTGGTTATGTGTTTTCTCAAAGCAAAGCCACATCGGGCTATCTGCAGGGCTGAGGACAGCTGCTCCGGATATTCTAAAGCTCACTAGAAATGCATATTACTTAATGAGCTAAAATGGCTACTGCTTTTTCGTGGATTCATGAAGAAATTTGTTACCTAAATTTCTTTTATGAAAAGTCAGCAAAAGTTAATAAATAGAATGAAAGGGGGGACCTGATGATATTACTGATCCCGGGGTCTGGGCTGGCTCTCAACGCCCCTGGCTATCTGCTGTATCCAACGAGGGGAATCGAACCTCTGAGTTTAACATTGTAAATCCGAAGACTTACAGCTGTCCCACCGGGTAACAATTGGTTGTGTGAAGCTAGTAGGAAAGGTGAAAAGTATTACTGAGACTTGCAGAAACGAAAATACAGTCAAGTATTGAGTATAAAATTACAGAATAAATAAATTGCATTTCTATAAAAACAAGAGAAAGTGCAATTAGAATGATATTTAAATTTAAAGAGAAAAGTATATTGGATATACTTTAATTATATTTGTTTTTGAGCATTTTTAATATACTTAATTTATACATGGAGGGTATTATATGTTTATACACTTGAAAAATATATGCATTTAGATTATTAATGTTTAGTTCAGTATTTGTATATTTTTGTTATAGATTAAAATTATATCCTGAATAGTAGCCTCTGAAGTCACGAAACCGGTTGAAAAAATTAATAAAGGAGAGAAAAAATAGAATAAAAAAATGTTCCAGTTTCTTGTTATTCGTTGTTGCTTGTTATTAAGCACAAAGCTACAAAGAGGACTATCTGTGGTCTGCCCACCACGGGTATCGAAACCCGGTTTCTAGCAGTATAAGTCCACAGACATACCGCTGTGCCACTTGGGGGGGATGTTATTTGTATTCACAGGTGAATTGTATTGATGTTTTGGTTTATATATATATATATCATAAGAGACTCTCATAATAAAAAACATTCATAACATTTCTCATACTGGGGACAGTTTAGTTATTTTGTAGTTTGCAAAAAAGAAAACATTTAGAAATAGTTTATGTATTTGAAAGTGTAGTTAAAATAAAGAACATTTTAGTGATTGTTAGATATATACGACTGTTTTCATTTATGTATAGCACGAGTGTTAAATATAGTTTTTCTCGTTATTTTAATTGCATCATAATATCTTGTAGTGTGTCGAACGTTCTAGGTCTCTGTCGGGCTATAAATACGCGTTCAAAATGTAGTTTAAGTTAGTTAGATCTAGGTTGCATAATTGAGAGTTTGGTCATAAAAAGCACATTGTGGCGATTTTTGAAGTGAAATTATCACAGATTGTATTGGAATAACAAAGTATAGAAGAAATAATTGTCTTGTCAGTTGTGTTCTGAAGTAATTGAATCAGCTTATATGGACTTTGACAAAAAAAAGAGACAATTAATTAAATCTTTAGATACAACTGTGATAATCTACAGGTAACGAACATTTTTATATATGTCTGACTTGTTTCAATAGATTATTGTAAAACAAGTAGACTGTGTGTTGTTTGTTTATTGTTGCCCAAATCTTATGAACAGGAAAAATGGCATGATGCTTTCCTGGAGAGGTATGATAGATTTGCCAAAAGTTAGAACTGGGACAAAGATGACTGAGCAGTCTGTCTCAGTCCCCTTATTACAGAAAAAGGCCTACAAGTGTATGTAGACATGATATCAGAAGATGTCAAGTTAAAAGTGGCCTTGCTGAAACGCTATGAACTTACTGAGAAAGGTTTTCGTCAGAAGTTCAGAGAAGTCAAACCTGACACTGGAGAAAATGCATTTCAGTTTCTGACATGTCTACATTGATACTTCACATGGTGGACTGACATGGTGAAGTGTGAATATAGTTTTGAAGGACTGGCAGATCTACTAATACGTGAACAGTTTATGATCACGTGCTCCACTGACATGTCACCGTTCCTAAAATAGAGAGCACCGAAAGACGTGGATGATCAGGTTGGTAGAACAGTATATGGAAGCCCATGGAAAGAGTTTAACTGGCAAGTCCAAGAATAACCAGTTAAAGTCGAAGCCAGGGATGGCTGACCAGAAGCAGGATACCACCATAGATGACAAGAAGTTAACAAACAAATTGGAGAAGAGATGCTATATTTGTTATAAAATAAGGTCTATTGCAAAGGAATGTAAGTCCATTACCAACAGGCAACAGCAGAAATATCAACACAAAGCAGCTGGAGCTACCTACAAAGAAAGTGCTGGTAAGAAATAAGAAAAGAGTGACTGTCACCATGGATGCTGCTACTAGAAGAAACAGAATGAAGACAACTTGTCAGATTTACCACAAGAAGAAAGTGCTATCACCATGATTAAACAGTGCACGACTGATGGTTAAATCACAACATGCCTGTAGGTGAAGGCTATGTCAGGAACAATACAGTGAAAGTCCTACGAGACACTGGGTGCAGCAGTGGGAACCAGTCTAATATCTGATGAACAGATTATTGGCAAGGTACATTTGTGTTTGCTGATTGATGGGACAGTGAAAAAGTTTCCTAGAATAAAGGTGGACACTCCGTACTACGTGGGAGATTTGGAGGTCATGCGTATGAAGGCATCCATCTATAACTTGGTGATGGGAAATATACCAGTCAGCAGACATTTGGAGGAACTTGACAGAAAGGAGAGTGGTGAGGCATCTGCAGTCATCACAAGAGCTCAAGAAAAGAAGAGCAAGCTAGACATCAACCCCTGCACTAAAAGTGACATCCCAAATGTAGGTCTACATGAACTGAATGAAGCACAGATGAAAGACCCTTCATTATAGTGTAACGAACACTTGTATATACGTTTGAATTGTTTTAATAGATTATTTTAAAACAAGTGAATTGTGTGCTGTTTGTTTATTGTTCAAATTTATCGCCAAAAGTCACAGGCACCTACTTTAAAGAATCCGGTCCATTAGCAAAAAATTGAAGAAAAAGTAGAATTTAGTAACTCAGCCATCTCATAATCACCAGATCTTTATCATCCCTACCCCCATCCTAACATTTTGTTTACCCTTAATGTATTTGTTGACCCATAGTGCACACAATGTTTCTTTACGCTGTATTCAAAGAATTAAACTTGTTGTGGTAAATCAGTCGCCTAGTTATTTTAAATGGTTACAATTATCACTAGTTATTTGATCGAAAGAAATGTACGGAAATAAGTGTTAAACATCATTTCATTTTTATCCAGCATACTAGTAAATCAAAGTTGTATGTATAAATATACATTATAGAAGCGTCTCTTAAAACAAAAATAATTAAAACTAACAAACACCATGCATATTACAAAATCTAATCTTTAAGTATATTTATTAAAGTAATATTCTCCTAAGATATCAATATTACTTAAGAAATTATCATCAATCATACAAAAGTCTGCAATGAACAAACAAGAGTACTAAAGAACAACAAAACCGAACATTAAATTAACATATATAAATAAAAAGTGTTGTACATTTATTCTCAACTCGACACCGATTTTATTTCTTCGGATATTATTTATAAAATATACTAAATATAATGTAAAAAGTCAAGGTGATGACTTTAATTAATATATATTACGGTGTCATAAACTTTTCGTAAACTCAAAATTAACCTACTCTGGGAAGCCCTAAAAGTAAAAATATTTTTTGTTTATACCATACATGAGAGCAATCACTGTAGCAACATAGACATTTTAAAAGCTTTAAGATACTTTAACAAAATTCACACGAAGCCTTTTTTTGGAACACCAAATAATGTTTCATATTCAGGGCAAGTGATACTTTAATTAATTGACGCCCTAGGCAGAAATTAAGGCTGCGCCCTATTTACAACGAAGTTCCCCCCTAGTACTTGGTGTCTTTGACTGTCAGCTATATCGTTTATTCTGTATCACCAGAATGGTAAAAATAGGTTTCATAATAAATAATATTTCAAGTAATGTCTTTCACTTTCCGCCCCCCCCCCACACACATTCATTACTACGACCGACTTAAGGTGTCTAATGTTCCACGAAACAATAATTTATTTTACGTTGTCGTTTTAAATCCTGTCATTATTTTCTGTTGTATAATATTTTCCTCCTCCAAGATTCTATTTATAAAAGAAATACTCAAAATACTGCCTCTCTACATAATTACGATCACCTAGATAGTAACAGCTTTTATAACCAAGCATGGTTAGTGTGACTAGCAGACAATTCTTGTTTTCTTTATATATGATGTTAGAAAAACAGTAGGTTCAAGAAGTCTTGATAGAAATGAATAAAAACCGTATAGCCTATATTATTGTGCATAAACAGAGATTAAAGATGTAAGAATAATGAGTGGTCATAAATAAGTAATAATTATGATTTGTAGCCTTAGAACAGTAGACTAACTTCTGGTAGACAGAACATTATAACCTGCTAAATTATGTAAATTACCTGTAACTTAAGAATGTAATGCCAGTTCTTACATCAAGTGCACCTCTATCTTTAGAATATCACATTACTATAACACCTGCAACTCTGACTTTAGAATATCACATTCCTACAACACCTGCACCTCTACCTTTAGAATATCACATTCCTAAAACACCTTCACCTCTACCTTTAGAATATCACATTCCTAAAACACCTTCACCTCTACCTTTAGAATATCACATTCCTACAACACCTACACCTCTACCTTTAGAATATCACATTCCTACAACACCTTCACCTCTACTTTAGAATATCACATTCCTAAAACACCTTCACCTCTACCTTTAAAATATCACATTCCTAAAACACCTTCACCGCTACCTTTAGAATATCACATTCCTAAAACACCTTCACCTCTACCTTTAGAATATCACATTCCTAAAACACCTTCACCTCTACCTTTAGAATATCACATTCCTACAACACCTTCACCTCTACCTTTAAAATATCACATTCCTAAAACACCTTCACCTCTACCTTTAGAATATCACATCCCCTACAACACCTTCACCTCTACCTTTAAATTATCACATTACTAGAACACCTGCATCTCTTCTTTTAGAATATCAGATTCCTACAATACTTGCACCTCTTCCTTTAGAACATCTCATCCCTACAACACCTTCACCTCTACCTTTAAATTATCACATTACTAGAACACCTGCATCTCTTCTTTTAGAATATCAGATTCCTACAATACTTGCACCTCTTCCTTTAGAACATCTCATCCCTACAACACCTTCACCTCTACCTTTAAAATATCACATTACTAGAACACCTGCATCTCTTCTTTTAGAATATCAGATTCCTACAATACTTGCACCTCTTTCTTTAAAATATCATGTACCATATCTACCTTTATTTGTAGAACGTCATTGCACCTCTACCAAACTTTCTTTGCACCTTCATATTATTATGAAAGTTCCTTTGTCACACACACTTCTAGCTATGTGCACCACTACTTTCAAAATGTCACTTAAGATCTTACACCACAGAAATATTGACTGGCTTCTGTTTCAAGAGTTGGGCATAATGATGATTCTTATATATTCAATATGTTTACAATAGTTTATTTTTATGCTATCATAAAACTTCACCTCAATAATCTTTTATTTACAGTAAATCTTATTCCGTCTATTTCATTTCCATCTCTATAAAATATATAATTTAAATGGAAAAAATGCACCTAACGTCAGTATGTTAAAAAGTTACTAAGATTCTTCTTTCTTCTGCATTTGATATTTAGAGAACAGTCAATAACCCAAGAAAAATGTACAAAACAGTGACAAAACGTTTCAGTAAAGTTACCCCAAAATGTCAAATTAGCTTTGAGGTCCTCCCATAAAATGTACAAAATACAGATTTTCTAAAATTAGAAAAACGAATAATTAATTAAATATTCTAACATGAATATAAATAATCTTCAATGTTGGTTTTATTAAAAACAGGATAATATTCGAACATTATAAAAAATAAACAGTATATTGTATTCAATATAAACATAATGGCTTCTTAAACATATCTGAAAATATTTTCCTGCTTGGGAAGTGAGTAGGTAAGCATTTTCTACCAATTATCCAGATTATGTGATAAATTTCTTCATGAAAGTGCTCAGGCAGTGAGCACAATTCTTTTAAATAAGTCTTTCAAAACTACCGTATTTTTCGGAATATAAGACGTACCCTTATTTTTAAGAAAAAGTTTTGGGGGGAAAAAGCTACAGTCGCATTT